>NW_006922548.1:51399-55466 GCF_000298275.1 Orycteropus afer afer
ATATTCTCATCTTTCATCATATCAGGGAAGTTCTCCTCCAGCAAATCTTGGACAATTTTCTCAGTGGTTTTATTTTTCTCTTCCTGTTCTGCAATTCCAGTGACACATAGGTTATTCCTTTTGATGGTATCCCACATGAACTTTCTTCATTTTGTTTTGATTTTTTTTTCTGATTGATCCCTTTCCAAAGAAGTATTCAGGTATTTGACTTCAATCTCATTAATTCTGTCTCCCATTGCATCAATTCTACTCCTTTGTCTTTTCACTGTTTTATTTAATTCTGACATTTTAGCATTAATCTTCTGGATTTCTATCTGTAGGTTTAGAATCATTTCTAATTTTTCATTTATTTTGTCATTTTTTCCCTGTAATTTCTTCCAAAATTGTAGGGTTTTGTCTGTGTTTTCCTTGGTCTTTGTCTCAGTCCTTCAAAGATACCTAAATATAATTGTTTTGAATTCCTTATCAGAGAGTTCCAATGTTGTTTCTTCCTCAGTGATGTGTTCTCGGTCTATATCCTGGTCCCTTTTTTCTATCACTTTATCTTGTTTCTTTGTGTGTACTGTGATGGTCTGTTGTGTCTGAGACATTGTGGAGTTGTTGTATTTAGATCTCTGTTAACTATGAAGAGCAGCCACGGGTGAGTCAGGCTCTTCTTGGTGGTTGTTTATCATTAGCCCATTGTTGGAGAAAGTAGAAGTGGCTCTAACTCAGTAAGTGAAGCTGTAGGAAGTGTGAGTATAGTTGTGTTGCATGGGGACTGTTGCTGTTTCCCACTTGGTTAGACAAAAATAACAATTGAATAAACCATCAAAAAAGTAAAAGCAAATATTATAAAACATGCAGTGTGTAATCCCACTGGAACAGTAACTTAAAAAAGAATAAAAGGGAAAAAGAAAAAAAAATGCAATATCTGGGGAGAAGGCAATAAGAGAAAAAAGGGAGAGAAGGTGAAAAATGAAGAAAACAAAAATGGGACAAATTCAAAAAGCAAAACAATGAATAGGGTTGACTATGAAAAAGAAAAAAATGTAACTAGGAACAGGAAAAAGAAAAAAGCTAAAATGTAGAAACTGGGGTGGGGAGAAGGAATAAATAATAACAGTTAAAAAGATAAAAGTAATAATAATAGTAGTAGTTTTAAAACAGACAAAAACAAACAAACTAAAAAAAATCAGGGCAGGCCAGGCCAGGCCACCCAGGCTCCGCCAGAGCACACAGACTAGGATGGAATTCCTGCTGGCCCAGAAAGTGGGTGGATGTGAGGGATGGCCATACCACCATTCACTGAGAGGATGTGGGGTATAAGAGTAACAAGCGGAATGTTGCACCTTTCCAATAGTCCGCCTCAGGAATCTCCTTGTGGTTCCCGGCAAGTGGAGCCTGTTCCGAAGTCCCTGTAATCTGGGAGAATGCTGTCACTTTAAATATCCAAAATTGTCAAGCCGTTTGTAAACATTCAAAATGACTGCACCCACCAGACACAAAAATCCATCACTCAGCCCGCCTTCCTCTCCACTGCTTTCCATTTTATCCACCAGCCACCAGAGCAGTCCTCTGTGCAGTCCCTGGCTAGCAGGGCTGATTTTTCGTTTAACTCTTAGGTCCTACCACCACTCGGCAATATCCAAGATGTCTGTGCTTTCAGGGCCGCTACCAGACCTCAGCTCCATATATTTTCTCTTTTGGTGTTTTCATGAAAATTCTTCTGCTTGTTGGAGTTTAGTCCACTTCTATATCCTTCCCTTCAAGGTTCAGGGGTCCAAGATTATCTTCTGTATCTATGTTAATTGGTTCCCCTTTTCTTTGTTGAAAACGGTCTGTGCAGTATTTCTGCCTATTCTGCCCTCTTACTGGAACTTCCTGGCTTTGTCTTCTTCAGCTCCCCTTTGAAATCTTTTGTTCAGCTCTTTTATCTTATGATTTCTTCCATTTGTTTTAGCTACTCTTCATTCAAGGGCAAGCTTCAGAGTCTCTTCTGATGTCCATTTTGGCCTTTTCTTCCTTTCCTTTCTTTTAAATTGCCTGTTCCCTTCTTCATGAATAATATTCTTGATGTCATCCCATAATTCCTCTAGTTTTTGGTCATTGTTGCTCAATACATCATATGTATTCTTTAGATGGTCTCTCAATTCAGGAGGTATATAATCATTGTAATTCTTTGGCTCTCATAGACTCTTTTAATTGTCCTCAGCTTCAACTTGAACTTGCATATGAGCAATTGATGGTGTGTTTCACAGTCAGCTCCTGGTCTTGTTTTAGCTGAAGATAACAAACTTCTCCATTGCCTTTTGCTACAGACGTAGTCAATCTGATTCTTGTGTATTCCATTGGGTGAAGTCTGAGTGTATTGCCACCATTTGTGTTGTTGTAAAAAGTATTTGGAATGAATGTCCTCGATCTTACAAAATTTTGTCATGTGATCTCCAGCATCATGTTTATCCCAAGGCCATATTTTCCAACTACCAGTGATTCTTCTTTGTTTCCAACTTTTGCATTCCAATCACCAGTGATAATCAAGACATCTTAATTCCATGTTTGGTCAATTTAAGACTGCAGATGTTGGTAAAAATCTTCATTTTCCTCATCTTTGGCTTTGGTGGTTGGTGCTTATATTTGAATAATAGTGCTACTAACTGTCCTTCCTTGCAGGCATATGGATATTATCCTATCACTGACAGCATTGCACTTCAGGACAGAACTTGAAACATTCTCTGTGATGATGAATGCCCCACCATTCCTCTTCAATCTGTCATTCCTGACATAGTAGATCATATGGTTGTCTGATTCAAAATAGCCAAAATCAATTCATTTCAGCTCATTGATGCCTAGGATATTGATCTTTATGCATTCCATTTCATTTTTGACAACTTCCCATTTTCCCAGATTCATACTTCATACATTCTGTGTTCTGATTATTAATGGGTGTTTGTAGCTGTTTCTTCTCATGTTGAGTAGTGCCACATCAGCAAATGGAGGTCCTAAAAGCTTTACTCTATCCATATCATTAAGTCAGCTCTATTCTGGATAGGCAACTCTTCCCCAGTCATATTTTGAGTGCCTTCTGACCTAAGGAGCTCATATTTTAGCACTATTTTGGAAAATGTTTCATTGCTATTCATAAAGTTTTTCAATAATATATCAGACATTGTTTCACTGATACTCATAAGGTTTTCATTGGCCAATTATTTGAGAAGTGGATGGCCTCTTTCTTCTTCTAAGTCTGTTCTAGTCTCAAAGGTCCACTGAAACCTGTCCACAATGGGTAATCCTGCTGACATTTGAAACAATGGTGGCAAAATCTCCAGCCTCATAGCAACACGTAAGCCACCACAGGTCGATAAACTGAGAGATAAATTCATCTCCTTTAGTTGTTCCAAACCTCTCCACTCACTTCTTACCTTCCTTAAAGCAGCTCCAAACCCTATGCCCAGCTCCCCTTCCAGCATTCCTTAAAGCCACTTCCAAAAGCCCATCCCCCCAGTGCCTGGCTCCCCTTCCAGGCTGCCCCTCAAAGCAGCTTTCAAAAGCTCCCAGTGCCCAGCTCTTCCTGTGTCCACCTTCCAAAACCTCCTCCAAAAACTCCTGGTGCCCGGCTCTGCCTCCAGGCTATCCCCAAAGCTGCCTCTAAAAGCCCTCAGCTTCAGATAGGCTCACCTTAGTTTTCAGAGTGATATATTTTCTTCTTAACAATTTAAAGAGGTCTTTCACAACAGATTTGCCTAGTGCAATACAACATCTAATTTCTTGACTACTGCTTCCATTGGGGTTGATTGTGGATCCAAGTGAAGTGAAATACCGGACAACTTCAATCTTTTCTCCATTTATCATGATGTTGCTTATTGACAGAATTGTGAGGATATTTTTTTTCTTTATTTTGAGGTGAAGTTCATATTGAAGACTGCAGTCTTTGATCTTCACCAGTAAGTGCTTCAAATCTTCACTTTCAATGAGCAAGATGTTTCATCTTCAAATCACAGCTTGTTAATGAGTCTTCCTTCAATAGTGATGCCATGTTCTTCTTCCTATAGGCCAGGTTCTCTGGTTATTTTCTCAGCATATAGATT
>NW_006922548.1:55972-56672 GCF_000298275.1 Orycteropus afer afer
GTGATATGAATGATATTATTCAATAATTTCCACATTCTGTTGAATCACCTTTCATTGGAATGGGAAAAAATAGCAGTCTCTTCTGGTCAGTTGGGCAGGAAATCATCTTCCAAATTTCTTGGCATAAATTAGTAATCACCACCAGCACTACTTCTTTTGTTGAAACATCTCAATGGATATTCCATCAATTCCTGTAGCGTTGTTTTCTGCCAGTTCCTTCAGGAAAGCTTGGACTTCTTCCTTTGATACTGTTGGTTCTTGATCATATGCTTCCTTCTGAAATAGTTGAAAATTAACCAATTATTTTTCCTCTTAGAATACTTCAATATTGCAACTCAAGGTTTGAATTTTTTCTTCAGTTTTTTCAGCTTGAGAAATGCTGGGCAGGTTCTTCCCTACTGAACCTTAGAAGAATATATAGATGGGATACTGGTTGTAAATTCTAAAAATAGCTTTTATTTTCCCTTTATGAGATAGTTTACAGACTTAAAGTTTATTAGATAGTTTATAGTCTACAGATAGTTTGCATAAATGATGTTTATTTTTAAAATATAGATTGGATAATGATTTTGCTAGTATATTCAAATTTTTTGTTGTTCAAAAAATAAATTGTTGTTGTTGTTGTTAAGTGCCGTCGAGTCGTTTCCGACTCATAGCGACCCCATGCACAGCAGAACGAAACACTGCCCGATCCCGCACC
>NW_006922548.1:58352-67863 GCF_000298275.1 Orycteropus afer afer
TAAATCTAATGATTTATAATTCTGTGATCAAATCTTTAAGTAGTTTTAATTTAGACTTGGAATAAATAATTTGAAATATACTATGCAACATGGACTCAATAAGTTAATGCAATCCCTTCCTCCTTTATCACTATCTGCTTCTTTTTTAAAAAAATATAAATGATATTTAAACTCATGAGTCCATAGGATTACAACCTTTGTAATAAAATTGCAGTTAATTAGGTATGTAAAAACTATTACAATGTTATCTGAAACTATAATGATGGCTTTTGTTATCCAAGTTTATTAACTATTAGCATGATCTGAGTGAGATCTTTTTCTGTGTTTCTTCTACTAAGACAAAGAAACCTGGTGTTGCAATGATTAAGTGCACAGCTGTTTAACCATAAAGTCAGCAGTTCAAATCCACCAGCTGCTCCATGGAAGAAAGATATGGTAGTCTGCTTCCATGAAGATTACTGCTTTGGAAACCCTGTGGGGCACTTTTACTCTGTCCTATGCAGAGCTGGCAGATGGCTGGAACAGGTAAGGGGAGAGGCCAGGCAGAAAGTGGGAGCCACTGGACTGCCAGAGCAGGTAAGAGTAAAGGCAGGAAGCAGAAGCCAGTGGATGGCTGGAAGAGGTAAGGGGAGACACTAGGCAGGAAGCAGGAGCTGGCAGAAGGCCAGAACAGGTAAGGGGAGAGGCCAGGCTGGAAGCAGTGGGTGGTGGACAGCCAGAGCAGGTAACGAGGAGACCAGGCAGGAAGTGGGAGCCAGAGGACAGCCAGAACAGGTAGAGGGGAGGCCGGTGGGTGAGTGGAGTGCTTTGAAACAGCTAAGGGAGACAAACGTTTCTGTCAGTTTGCTGTACTCTGGTGGCTTGCATGTTGCTGTGAGGCTGGAGGCTATGCCACTGCTTTTTAAATGGCAACAGGGTTACCCATGGTGGACAGGTTTCAGCAGAGCTTCCAGACTAAGACAGATTCAGAAGAAGGAAGAAGCCATTCACTTCTC
Organism: Orycteropus afer afer; assembly: GCF_000298275.1. Classification (NCBI taxonomy): domain Eukaryota; kingdom Metazoa; phylum Chordata; class Mammalia; order Tubulidentata; family Orycteropodidae; genus Orycteropus; species Orycteropus afer. Next base: position 59,348 of record NW_006922548.1, read on the forward strand.
AAAAAATTGGCCACTGAAAACCTTATGAATAGCAGTGAAAGACTGTCTGATATATCACTGGAAAACTTTATGAAGAGCCCTGAAACACTGTCCAATACAGTGCCAGAAGATGAGTCCCTCTGGTTGGAAGGCATCCAAAATAAGACTGGGAAAGAACTGCCTCCTCAGAGTAGAAGCAACCTTAATGGTGTGACTAGTAGAACTTTTGAGACCTCCATTTGCTGATGTGGCATGAGTCAAAATGATAAACTACTGCAAACATCCATTAATAATCGGAACATGGAATGTACAGAGTATGAATCTGGAAAAATGGAAGTTGTCAAAAATGAAATGGAATGCATAAAGATCACTATCCTAGGCATTAGTGAGCTGTAATGGACTGGTTTGGGCCATTTTGAATCAACCATATGTTCTGTTATGCCAGGAATGACAAACTGAAGAAGAATGGTGTGATATTCATCATCACAAAGAATGTTTCAAGATGTATACTGAAGTACAATGATGTCAGTGATAGGAAAATATCCACACACCTGCAAGAAAGGTCAGTTAATACTACTATTATTCAAATATATGCACCAACCACCAATGCCAAAGATGAGGAAATTGAAGACATTTACCAAATTCTGTAGTCTGAAATTCACTAAACATGCAATCAAGATATCTTGATGTTCACTGGTGATAGGAATGCAAAAGTTGAAAACAGAAAAGAATCACTGGTAGTTGGAAAATTAGGCCTTGGTGATAGAAATAATGATGGAGATTTCATGATAGAATTTTGTAGGACCAGTGACTTGTTCGTTGCAAATACCTGGTTTTTTTCAAAAACACGAATGACGGCTATGCACGTGGACTTTACCAGATGGAATGCAAAAGAATCAGATTGACTACATTTGTTACAAGAGGCTATGGAGAAGCTCAATATATTCAGCCAAAACAAGGCCAGGAGCTGATTGTGGATCAGACCATCAACTGCTCACATGCACGTTCAAGTTGAAGATGAAGGCAATTAGAACATGTCCATGACAGCCAATATACGACCTTGAATATATCCCTTCTGAATTTAGAGACCATCTAAAGAATAAACATGAAAACCAATGGTGAAAAACCAGAGGAATTGTAGGATGATATTAAGAACATCATCCATGAATAAAGCAAAAGGTCAATAAAAAGATATGAAAGGAAGAAAAGACCAAAATTGATGTCAGAAAAGACTCTAAAACTTGCCCTTGAATGAAGAGTACTTAAAGCAAATGGAAGAAATGAAAACATAAAGGGGCTGAGCAGAATATTTCAAAGAAAAGCTCAAGAAGACAAAGTTAATTATTAAATGAAATGTGCACATACCTGGAGTTGGAAAGCCAAGAGGGAAAAACACACTCAGCATGTCTCAAGCTGAAAGAACTGAAGAAAAAATTTAAGGCTCAAGTTGTAATATTGAGAGATTCTATATTGAATCTATATTCATTATTAAATATATTGATTCTATATTGAATGATGAAAGAAACATAAGAGGAAGATGGATGGAATACACAGAGTCACTGTACCAAAAAGAATTGGTCGATGCTCATCCATTTCAGGAGGTGGCATATGATCAAGAATCAATGGTACTGAAGGAAAAAGTTGAAGCTGCACTGAAGGATTTGGCAAAAAACAAGGGTCCAGGAATTGACAGAATACACAATGAGATATTTCAACAAACAGATGCTGTGAGAGAGGCACTCACTCCGTTATGCCAAAAGATTTGGAAGACAGTTACCTGGCCAACTGTCTGGGAGTGATCCATTTGTACCCATTCCCATGAAATGTGGTGTGGTCCCACAGAATTGGGAAATTATCAAACAACATCATTAATAACTCACACAAGTAAAATCTTACTGAAGATAATTCAAAAAAGGTTGCAGCATTATATTGACAGAGAACTACCAGAAATGCAAGCTAGATTCAGAAGAGGATGTGGAATGAGAGATATCATTGCTGGTGTCGGATCTTTGGCTGAAAGTAAAGAATACCATAAAGATGTTTACTTGTGTTTTATTGACTATGCGAAAGCATTTGATTGTGTGTATCATAAAAAATTATGGATAACATTGAGAAGAATGGAAGTTCAAGAACACTTAATTGTACTCATGAGGAACCTGTACATAGACCAGGAGGCTATTGTTTGAACAAAATAAGGGGACACTTCATGATTTAAATTCAGAAAGGGAGTGTGTCAGGGTTGCATCATTTCACCACACTTATTCAATCTGTATGCTGAGCAAATAATCTGAGAAGCTGGACTATATGAAGAAGAACGTGGCATTAGGATTAGAGAAAGACTCAATAACAACCTGCAATACGCTGATGACACAACTTTGCTTGCAGAATGTGAGGATGACTTCAAACACTTGCTGATGAAGGTTGAAGACTACAGTGTGCAGTATGGATTACACCTCAATATAAAGAAGAAAAAAAAAAACTCCTCACAACTAGATCAATAAGCAGCATCAAAATAAATGGAGAAAAGATTGAAATTGTAAAAAACTTCATATTACTTGGTTCTATAATCAACACTAATGGAAGCATCAGTCAAGGCATCAGAAGATGTATAGCATTGGGCAAATCTGCTGCAAAACACCTCTTTCAGTTGGTGAAGAGCAAAGATATCTCCTTGGAGATCAAGGTGCACCTGACACAAGCCATGGCATTTTCAATTACCTCATATGCATGTAAGAGCTGGACAATGAATAAGGAAGTCTTCAGAAGAGTTGATGCTTTTGAGTTGTGGTGTTGGTAAAGAATACTGAAAGTACCAGGGAGTGCTAAAAGAACTAACAAATCTCTCCTGGAGGAAGTGCAGGCGGAATGCTCCTTAGAAGTGAGAATGGCCAGAGTTTGTCTCACCTACTTTGGTCATGTTGTCAGAAGGAACCATTCCCTCGATATGGATATCATGCTTGGTAAAGTGGAGGGTCAATGAAAAAGGAGAAGGCCCTCAACAAATGGATTGACACAGTGGCTGCAATGGTGGGCTCAAATATAGCAAGGATCATGAGGCTGGCACAGGACTGGGTAGTGTTTCAATCTGCTGTGCATAGGGATGCTATCAGTCATAGATGACTTGACAGCAGCTAACAACAACATAGAGTGACTATGAGTCAGAATCAACTCAATACCAATGGGGTGGGTTTTTGGTTTTCTAGTAAGATGTATCAGAAATGGCGCAGAAGAAGAAGTATTTATTAAACTAAAACTGGCTTTTAGTTAAGACAGGTATGAAAGTTATTTTGCAGTTACTGATAGAAAGTCAGCTGCTGAGGTTGTTGTTGTTGTTGTTATGTGCCGTCGAGTCGGCCCCGACTCATAGCGACCCCTCCTTGGGTTTCCGAGGCAGTATCACTACGGAAGTAGGATTGCCCAACCTTCCTTCCGAGGAGTGGCTGGTGGGTTTGAACCGCCAGCCTTCTGGTGAGCAGTCAAGTGCCTTAGGCACTATGCTACCAGAACTCCTGCTGAGGTTACTTATGTGTTTTAAATAATGACTGTTTAGAAATCTCTGTACACTTTGGAAAATAGCTGGCTCATTTCAGTGATATCTATTACCTTTTCAGGGATCTCCTTTCACCACTTTTCTTGAAGAATTGGTATTATTAGTTTATGCCTAAAGATAGAGTATTTCATCTATAGAATCTGTTGAATTGATGATTGTTTCAGAATGAATAAGACAAAATATAAAAGATGTCCAGCATTATTTAACGTTATAAGCAATGATTGAAAATTGAATGCTTTCGAATGTGAGACTCACAAGCAAATTAAAACAATCAGAACTCATGAACTGATGACACGCTTGTTATTTAAGCTGGGACTCAGAACTCAGCAATGCAACTGTAACAGCATTTGATTCATTTCTGTATGAGTATATAAAGCTTATATTTTCAGTGACTAACAAGAAGGTTGGGCAATCCACTTCCATAGTGAAACTGCCTCGGAAACACAAGGAGGGGTCACTATGAGTCAGGGTTGACTCGATGGCACACAACAACAACAAGAAGAAAGTTAAAAGATAGTGTGGATTGCAAAATGACAAAATGCCTTTGAAAGAATAGTATATGACTTTCACCTCAGGCTTTGAGAGTGATAAACTCACCTGTGAGCAAGATATTCATTTCTTCTCAATGTACCAGGATTTTACTACCTGCCAACAATGTACTGGAGTGAGAACAATGTTTACATATTGCGTAATTTCTCTTTTCCTTTCCCCAAACTAGTGAGAAAACTATTATCATTTTACTGTTGATATGATTGAGACACAGGGTAGCTAAGTAACTTCCTCAAGGTTACACAACTGATAAGCAATGAAACCAGAATAAAAACTCAGTGCCCTACTGCAAAGCTCATACTTCTGTTATTTGCTTTTTGTTGCATTATCTGTGATGCACTTTGCCTCAACTTTCTCTCTTCCCAGTTTCTTTTTCTAATGAACAGATTCCACTTTGTCTGAGCAACCAGGAAAATGATACGTGCTACTGTGGTAAAACACTGAGAAACAGGTAGTGATCAACCAGAAAAACATTTCCATATTCCATTTGCAATAATTTCTCCTTGGGACTTGTGGGGAAATGTTCCAAAGTATAATATGAACAGCTCTAGTAACTTTATTTTTTTCACTTGTGCTGGAATCATTGATCTTTTTGCCAAATATTATTATCTTTAAATCTATAATATATGAAAGATGTGCTATAAAAGTAATATTATATGTTAAGACCAAGTATTTTTCTTGATGAACTCACTGCCAGAGTTAATGTGGAAGCTAGTTATGAGATAGAGTTTGGTACATAGTCACATACACCCTAATATGTAGCTTATTTTGTTCAGTTCATCTAAAGTAGAAGAAATATGTGGGGAGAAGAAAACAAGAGAGGCAGAAATTCTAAATTCAGCAAGAAATGAAGGAAACAATGTTACCAGATTTTCAGACATAAATATTTCATGATTACATGTCTTCAAGTCGTATATGTCAATTTTGGTCCTATGCTAAATGTATTATTACAGACAAGTTTGATTTACAGAGCTTATTTATAATAAGAGATTCCTATATGTGTGTATCATTCAGGGTTGTCCAGAGAAACTGAACCAATGTCAATAAAAGATTATACACACACACATGCACACAGAGAGAAAGAGAGAGAGAGAGAGAAGGCAGGGGAAAAAGAAAGAGATTTATTTTAAAGAATTGGCTCACGTTACTATAGGGTTGACAAGACCATGAGGCTGGAAACATGAGCAGGAGTTGAAGTTGCAGTCTTGAGTCTGAAATCTGTAGGACCAGACAACATGCTGGAATCTTAAGGCAGTCTTGAGGTACAATTTCTTCTCTGGGAAACCTCACATTTGCTCTTAAGGTGTTCGTACTGATTGAATGAGGTTCTTTCACATTATTGAGGGTGATCTCCTTTACTTAAAGTCAGCTGACCTTAAGTAATGTAAATGTTAAAAATATCTTCAAAATGTTTTTAGAGCAACATCTAGATTAGTGTTTGATTAAATATCTAGGTACTATAGCCTAGCCAAGAGGACACGAAAAATTAACCCCCATAGTGGTTTTGAAGCCATTTTACTTATGTGTTTAAATAATTTAAATACATTAGCTGAAAGAAATATATGTTGACTATTGATTAAATATAAACTAATATTCATGCATAGATATATTTGATTCTTAATAAAACATATTTAAGCTATTTTAATCACATTTTCCTTTTGTGAAAGCTGGACTCTAAATAGTCTTAAATTGGTATCCTTCATTTATAAGTGAATATAAAACACAAGCATAGTATTTTTCAATTTTATTTCCATTCCAATATACCTGAGGGCTATGATATACACTATCAGTAACAGTGGTTTAGTAGGTCAATGATTCTCTTAAGATTTAGAAGGTATGAAGTGGGTAGAAGTGGTAATGGAAGTATACCAACTCCTTTGGGAAAGCTTAGAGTCTCCAAGAGCAGTAGAGCTTGAAAAATATTCCCCAAGTCATTATGATATGCTGCAACTTCCTCCTAAATCTTTGGTGTGAATCATTGTTCAAAAACATGTACTCAAATTAAGAGCAAACTGTCATTTATCCAGAATCCAAACAACTCCAAAGCAAGATTTTTTCTGTATTCTATTTGTATTAGCAATAGAAAAATGATAGTCAAACTACTTAATATCAATAATTTATTTCAAAAATCACCTTTTGAAGTTATGTATAAACTTACATCCAATGTCATACAAAGATTATTTTGAGTTTTTAAATAAATTATGTTAATAATTTTTATGAAAGTTTTTCCTTGCCTCTCTTTTAATTTTGAAATTATAGGCATGCCTTGCTTTATTGTGCCTTGCTTTATTGCACTTCACAGGTACTGTGTTTTTCATAAACTGAAGGTTTGTGGCAACCACACATTGAGCAAATCTATCAGCACCATTTTTCCAATGGCTTGTGCTAACTAATATTGTGCTTTTGAGTCATATTTTGGTAGTTCTCACAATATTTCAAACTGTTTCACAATGCTATTGCACACTTAATAGACTGTAATATACTGTAACTATATTTTTTTATGTGCATTGGGAAAATAAAAAAATTCATGTGACTTGCTTTATTGCGATATTCACTTTATTGTGATGATCTGGAATCAAACCCACAATTTCTCTAATATGTGCCTATGTTTGTAATCTCAGCACCACAAACAATCTTATTTGCTAAAAAACAAAAAGAAAAAAACAAACTGACTGCCATCCAGTCAATTCCAACTCATAATGACTCCCTTTGGGTTTCCAAGGTGGTAAATCTTTATGGATGTAGATCACCCAGTCTTCTTTCCATGGAGTGGCTAGTGGGTTTGAACCACCAACCTTCTGGTTAGCAGTCAAATTATCTTAGGGCCTTAAGCACTATGCCACCAGAGCTCCTTATTTGTTAAAGTCATGTGGAATTCCTTGTGCATCAGATTTTGGGCACTGTGCTATATACAACTCTCTACATAGAAATCCATTCAGACTTTTTGGAAGGTCCTGAGGTTTTGAATCCCTCTTCATCAAACAGAATTTTTGTAGGAATTGAGCTTAAATAATGTTGTACCATATTATTCATAATCTCATCTTCCTATCAAGTTTTGTCACTGGAAGGTAGGAACATTTTATAACACTTAGTGGTTTATTCTGATAATTTAAATTCTTACAATTTTGTCCATAATTCTCTTCTGATAATTTATTGTATTTGGTTCTGCACTCCCATTCCACCCCCATACCCTAATATCTCCGGAAGATAATTCGTCTTTTCTGTTACTCTATTGAATGAAGAGAAATATATGCTAGATTCTCTTTATATATATATTTTTTTTTCTTTTTCTCTTCAATCTTCTTTGTCATTTTTTTCCTTTTTAAAATTTCTTTTCATTTATTAATCTTTCTTGTTTTGCAACTCGTGCTGTTTCTTTGTGTGGTTTTTGTTTTTTTACCCTTTTGTTTTTATATTTTTGGAGTTGCTGTGTTTTGTTCTCCAACCATGTGGGAGACAGCAAATGTCCCCACATAATCCAACCATACCAGCACCTCCTGAAGCCCCACCCACTGGATGAAGGTCACCACCTGCTGTTGCACCAACAGATCAATGATAGATGGAAGGCAATACAAGCCCAACTTGCCCTCAATTGCTCTACATGATCAATTGAGAAAGATCTGGGCACACATTCTCATCCTCTATCACACCCACTAGGAGGCAGGTGTTGAGTGCCTACATGCTGCCAAACTAGTGAACAGAGCAGCACACTAGAACTACTCACTTAGATTTATCTAAACAAAAATAGCCTAGGTAAATCATGCCAACATACAATCACCAATTAAGTGTAAAAAAACCAATAACACAATGTCTCAGAGACAACTGACCATCCCAGTTTACAAAAAGAAGCAAGATAAAGGAGTACAAGCAAAGGACAAGGATATAGAGCCATAAAACCTCCTTGAGGAAGAAATGGCATTGGAACTACTTGATAAGGAATTCAAAATAATTATATTTAGGTACATTCAACAGATTGAGAGACAGAACAAGAAAAACACTGACAAAATTAAGGAAAACTGAATAATTAAGGAAAATAGACAAAAAAAAAATTAGGAAAATAACACAAAAACAATCTGATAAAATAAATGAAAAATTAGAAACCATACAAAAACATCAAATATAAATCCAGAAGATTAGTGTTAAGTTTTAACAAATATATATCACATTAAAAGGACAAAAGAGTAAAATCAAATAAATGGAAGATGTATCCAAGAACATGTATAGCATAGGCAGACAATGGTCCTGTAAGTTTATGTGAATGATCAGAATTCCCAGGTGTATAGTAGAACTGAAAAGGGGCAAGGTTGTGGTCACTGCTTGGTCACAGCCAGCTACCCAGAGGCACTGAGTAGTTAAAACCTGTGGGCTTGGGACCATAGTCACAGGGGACATCAAGCTCAATTGGCATAACATACTATACAAAACATTGTTCCACCTC
>NW_006922548.1:68696-69719 GCF_000298275.1 Orycteropus afer afer
ATAGTGCCTAAGGTACTTGACTGCTAAACAGAAGGCTGGTGGTTCAAACCCACCAGCCACTCCTCATAAGGAAGGTTGGGAAATCTACTTCTGTAGTGATACTGCCTTGGAAACCCAAGGAGGGGTCACTATGAATTGGGTCTGACTCAATGGCATGTAACAACAACAACAACAACAAGATTTATGCATGCCAACAGCAAGAGGAAGAACTAACTTGTGACCAGAATTCCAGAACAGGAAGAAACAAAATGACAGAGAAAATTACTGAAGATTTGTTGGAAGAAAATTTCCCTAATATGATGAAAGATAAGAAAATATCCATTCAGGAAATTCCACAAAGCCAAACAAAATAGATTCCAAAAGAAAATGATCAAGATATATCATAATCAAACTTACCAAAACCAAAGACAAAATGAATCTTGAAAGCAGCATGGAAAAAAAAAATTTATCTACAAAGGGCAACCAAAAACACTAAACTCTGATTTCTCTGCAGAAGCATGGAGATAAAAATGCAATGTGATGACATATAAAACACTGAAAGAAAAAAAAATGGCCAGCCAAGAAATATATACCAAGAAAAATTGTCCCTCAAATATGATGGTGAAATTAGTACATTACCAGATGAATAGAAATTAATGGAATTTGTTAAAACCAGACAAACCTTACAATAGAGGCTAAAGGAAGTCTTTCAGACAGAGAATCAAAAAGAGCAGACAACAATTGATAATTAACACACATGATTATATAATACAAAAATGAACCCAGATACAGAAGTATACAAGTAAATAAACTTACAAGACTATAAATAGGGAAGTAAAGATATCAATTGGTAAATAAGGACACCTATAAACCACAAATAGGGAATAAATAGTGTAGGTATAGAACTTCCAAATGAAAGAAAGTCAAGATAATTGAGAAATGTTGTTGCTGTTGTTGTTAAGTGCCGTCAAGTCGTTTCCGACTCATAGCGACCCCATGCACAGCAGAACGAAACACTGCCCAATCCCGCGCCAGCCCCACAAT
>NW_006922548.1:70565-79237 GCF_000298275.1 Orycteropus afer afer
TCTTCATATAGTCCAGCTTCTCGGATTATTTGCTCAGCATATAGATTGAATAAGTGTGGAGATAGAATACAACCCTGACACACTCCCTTCTTGATTTTAAACCATGTATTGAGAAATAGAGTAGAATATTTCGGAGAAGAAAATAATAAATGAAAGGGTAACCTCAAAGAAAATTAATAAACATTCTCATCCAAATAAAAAAAGAAGAAAGGCACAAATATTTAGCAAATACTATGACAATAGCAATGAAAGAAATGATTTAAAAATTCATAAACAAAATTAGTTCAGCACAGATCATCATATGGAACAAAGAAATCAGCAACACCACAAAAACATAAAATGAGAACAATAAATTCATACTTTTCAATAACTACACTAAAGTTAAATTGATTAAATTCACCAATCAAGGGATGGAGAGTTACAGACTGGATAAGAAAACATGACCCATCAATATCCTATCTACAACACACACCTTAGACACAAAGACAAAATAGACTAAAAATTAAAAGTTGGAAAAAAATACATCCAGCAAATGGCAACCAAAAAAAGAGGAGGAGTGGAAATATTCATTTCTGATGAAATAGACTTTAAGATGAAAATTACCATAAGAGACAAGGAAGGACATTATATAATGATTTAAGGATCAATTGAAGAAGTAGACATAACCATTGCAAATATCTATGCACCCAATGCAAGAGCCCCAAAATATATAAATCTGAATTAAACAGAATTAAAAAGACAAATAGATGACTCCACAGTAATAGTTGGAGACATTAATACACCACTTTCAATGAAAGACAGAATAACTAGAAAGCAACTCAACAAAGACACAAAAGAATTAACAATACAACCAACCAATTTGACCTTATAGACATCTACATAGCACTTCACCCACAAACAGCACAATATATATTATTTTCCATCACATAGGGAGCATTCTCCAGAATAAACCATATGCTAGGCAACAAAGCAAGGCCCCAATAAATTTAAAAATATTGAAATACTGCAAAGCATCTTCTCAGATCTCGATGCTATAAAATTAAAACTCAACAATAGGAAGATCAATGGAAAAAAAGCAAACATATGGAAACTGAACAACACCCTCCTTAAGAATGACTGGGTAATAGAAGAAATTTTTTTAAAAAAAAATGAACTTAAAAAAAATCCTTGAGTCAAATGACAGTGAAAGCACAACATACCAAAATCTTTAGGACACAACAAAAGCAGTGATCAGAGGACAATTTATAACAATAAATGCACACATCAACAAAGAAAAAAAGAACCAAAATCAACACCTTTACCTAACATCTCCAACAATTAGGAAAAATAAAACAGCAAACAAAAGCTCAGAAGAACAGAAATAATAAAGATTTGAACAGAAATAAATGAAACAGAAAAACAGTAGAAAGAATCAACAAAACTAAAATTGGTTCTTTGAAATGATTAATAAAATTGACAAACTACTGGCAAAATCAACAAAGGAAAAGAAGAAGCATGTGCAAATAACAATAATATGAAAAGAAATGGGCAATGTCACAACAGGACCAATAGAAATAAAAAGAGTAATGTTAGGATACTACGAAGAACGTTGCTATAACAAATTTGAAAACTCAGAAGAAATGGAAAGACTTGTAGAAACACACTACTTACCTAAACTAACACAGACTGACATAGAAAGATTGAATACAGTCATAATAAAAGAGGAAATTGAATAAGGTATTTAAAAAAAAATACCAACAAAAGTAAGTCCTGGCCCAGATAGCTTCTCTGGAGAATCCTACTAAACATTCATAGAAAAGCTGACACTGATCCTACTCCCAAAATATTCCGGAAAATAGAAAAAGGTGGAATACTCCAAAATTCATTTTGTAAAGCAAGCATAGCCCTGATACCAAAACAAGACAAAGACACAACTACAAAGGAAAATTACAGACCAACATCCCTCATTAATATTGATGCAAAAATCTTCAACAAAATCCTACTTAATAGACTGCAACAACTATAAAAAAAATAATACATTATGACCAAGTGAGATTCATACCAGGTATGCCATCATGGTTCAACATTAGAAAAACAGTGAACATAATTTATTAGGTAAGTACAATAAAGGAAAAGAGCCACATGATCATATTAATCAATGCAGAGAAGATGTTTGATCAAATGCAACACCTATTCCTGATAAAATCTCTTAGAAAAATAGGAATAGAAGGGAAATTCTTCAGCATAATAAAAGACATATTAGCAAAACCAACAAACATCATTCTCAATGGAGAGAGATTGAAAGCATTCTCCTTGCGAACAGGAACAAGACAAGGATGCCCTCTATAAACACCTTTATTCAACATTGTATTGGAAGTCTTAGCCAGGGCAATAAGGCAAGAAAGGGAAGTAAAAGGCATACAAATTAGTAAGTAAGAGGTAAAACTATCCCTATTTGCAGATGATATGATGCTGCATATAGACAATCCCGGAGACTCAGCAAGAGAACTACTGAAACTAATTGAAAGATTCAGCAAAGTGTCAAGGTACAAGATCAACACACAAAAATCAGTTGTATTCCTTTACACTAACAAAGAGATCTCTGAAAAGGAAAAGAATACTATTTATAATATCTACCAAAAGATACAATACTTGGAAAATTTTGTTGTAGAAAATTTCTACAACTGTAGAATATGTTGTGGTGTTTCCTTAAAATGTTGAATCTTACCAGGGACGAAAAAAGACCTATACAAGAAAACCACAAAGCACTACTATAAGAAATTATAAGAGCTCCTATAATAGAATGAACAGGGAGAAAAATTATGATAACTTCTTAGCCACAGCAAAACACCTTGAGAGAGTGAGTCACTGGGCCCTCTGACTTGGGACCATAGATATGGGGGACATCAAGTTCAACTGGCATAACATACTACACAAAAACACTGTTCTACATCCTACTTTGATGAGTAGGGAGTAAGGTCTTAAAAGCTTGAGAGTGTCCATCTAAGATGGCCAGATTAAAGCAGAATTAAGAAAACCATGATGCATGGAAACAATTAGTTCAAGAGACCAGTGGACCATGAGAACCTAAGCCACTATGACCATGAGACCAGAGAAACTTGACTGTGGTGCCTGAATGCCACTGTCAACAACTTGGAAAGGGATCAAAATAGATCCTGGATAGGGTGGGAGAAAAATGTGGAAAAAACCCTCAAAATCATAAAAAAGGTCAGGCTTACTGGGCTCACAGAGACTGGTGAAACCCTTGAGACTATGGCCTCTAGTCACTCTTCAATTGAATTCTCTCTGGTGGCTTCCAGCAAAACAATGGACAGGCCTACAAGATGAATAATTATACCAGGTGGGTACACTCCTTAGAATAATCAACCATGGGAGATCAGAAGAGTAGCATTTGTACAAGGAGATAGCTCAGAGGATAGGAATACATATAGGAAGGAAGGGCACAGGGTAAGACAACCACAGGGAAGAAGTATGAAGAGAGTTGTTATCTCATGGAAACTGCAATCAAGGACATGAAATAAAATATGCATGAACTGTTGGATAGAAAATGAATTTGCTCTGTAAACTTTCACTTGAATAACAATTAAAAAAAAAAAAAAGGTTGGCAGGACACATGAACAGACACTTCACCAAAGAAGTTATTCAGGAGGCCAACAAACACATGAAGAAATACTCTGGTCATTAGCCATTAGAGAGATACAAAACAAAACAACAAGATATCACCTTGCCCCAGAAAGAAGAGCAAAGTTCAAAAGAACAGAAAACAACAAATGCTTGCAAGAGTATGGAGATACAGAAACCGTCATACACTGCTGATGGGACTGTAAAATGGCACAGCCACTGTAGAAATCATTGTGGTGCTTCCTTAAAATTTTGGAAATAGAAATACTATATGATCCAGCAATCCCACTACTTGGTACATATCCTAGAGTATAAGAACATGACAAGAACAGGTATATGCACACCAACGTTCATTGCAGCATTATTCACAATAGCAAAAAAGATAGACACAACCTAAGTGCCCAGTAGGATGGGTGGATAAACAAACTATGCTACATACACACAATAGAATACAAGGCAACTTTAAAGAATAACAATGAATCTGCAAAACATCTTATAACATGAATGAACTTGGAGGACATTATGCTGGGTAAAATTAGTCAGTCACAAAAGGACAGATATTGTAGGAGATCACTACTGTAAAAAGTCAAGAAAAAGTTTACTCACAGAAGAAATCATTCTTTGGAGGTTCCCAAGAGTGGGAGGGGAAGAGAGGTGAAATCACAAACTAGAGGGTATTAACTTGGGGAGAAAAGAAAGATCTAGTTTTAAAGATAATTGTTTTAAGCCACATGAAAGAAGAGTGATTTTCAAACGTAAGTAGAAATCAGGAAGGAATATAAGAATATACAGAAAGAATAGCTAACTTATTGACTAAATATAAACTTTATAATGTACACATTGTATTTGCTTTAAGTTATCCTTTTGCACTGAATATATTGCTTGGAGACTCCAAAAACTGTACTTAAGTAATACATATAACAAGTACTGCAATTTAGTTTCTCACTCTATCTTTGTATTCTGAAAGCAATAACTTTTAGATAAACTCAGTTTAACTGTATAATTTATATTTCAATGCTTTTGTGATTGTTTTCCTATTTCATTATTCTCAAGCTAGTGAGTTTTCAATTAAAATGAGCACATTCCCTATTTTTCTGTTATCTAGATTTAATTAAAATAGTTTGAAATATAATGTACTTTCTTGTGTGTGTGTGTCTGTAAGAGCTGAGGAAATTAATTTGTAACCAATTTTTTCCTCAGATTGCATACATGAGAAATTAATACATGCAAAACTTGTGGTAAGTAATACCATTCCGAGCATAAAGGCAAAGTTACAAAGAATCTAGGAAAATTCTGGCATTGCTCTTCTCTTAGAATTGCTGAATTACATAACCATTTGGGAAGCTATTACAATAAAAAAAATGATACAAATTATCAAAAATGTCTTTTTTTCTCTTTAGTTGCAATTCTAATATGGAAAATATGAATTTGAATTTTTTTCCTTATAAAACGTGTAGACTGTGTGTATGTGTTAGAAAGAGAAAAGAAGGATAAATAACTAAAGAACAAAGAGCAAAGTTTAGATTATAATTTTTAGTCCAGCAAAGAAAACTACAGCATGTAATGCAATGTTAATATTTTTATCTACCCCTAATATACTCAGATACCTTAAACAATCATCCACCATTTTGCAAAAATAAGCCAATTCAACATAAAACTTCACCACTTCCTGGCTTGGCTATTCCTTCACTGTCCATTCTTCTGCACTAACACAGAGTTAACACTCAATTATTCATTCTAACGAAAGGTATCATAAACATGAGTAATCTTAAACTGCATATAATTCACAAGTAATATACAGTTGAGTTTTGAATGCCATATGCTTTTTCAGGACATTGTTGTTGTTCTTGTTGTTGCTGTTAGATGCCATCGAGTCAGCTCCAAGTCTTAGCAACTCTATGTACAGCAAAAAGAAAGACTGTCTCTGCTATGCTTGCCCTCATGGTTGCAGCCACTGTGTCAATCCATCTTTTTGAGGGTTTTTCCCTTTTTCATTGACCTTCTAGCTTACCAAACATGATGATATCCTTCATCATATCAAAAGTTACTGGTCCCTTTTGACAACATGACCGAAGTACAATAGACCAAGTCCGGCTATTCTTGCTTCTACAGAGCATTCCTGCTGTACTTTTTCAATACAGATTTGTTGTTCTTCTGGCAGTCCCTGTATTCTTCACCAACACCACAATTCAAAGGCATCCATTTTTTTTCAATCTTCCTTATTCATTGTCCAGCTTTCATATGCATATGAGGTGATTGAAAATATCATGGCTTGAGTTAGACACCTTAGTCTTCAAAATGACATCTTCTCTCTTTCACACTTTAAAGAAGTCTTTTGCAGCAGATTTGCCAGTGCAATACATTGTCTGATTTCTTGACTGCTGCTTCCATGGGCACTGACTGTGGATCCAAGTAAAATAAAATCTTTGACAACTTCAATTTTTTCTCCATTTATCATGATGTTGCTTATTGTTCGACTTGTGAGGATTTTTGTTTAATTTATATTAAGGAGCAATCCATACTGAAGGCTAGGGTTTTTGAACTTCATCAAGAAGTACTTCAAGTCATATTCACTTCCAGCAAGTCATCTGCATGTTACAGATTGTTAATGAGTCTTCCTCTAATCCTGATGCCATGTTCTTCTTTGTACAGTCCAGCTTCTCAGATTATTTGCTCAGCATACAGATTAAGTAAGTATGGTGAAAGGATACAACCTTGACACACAACTTTCCTGATTTTAAACCATGCAGTATCCTCTTGTTCTGTTCGAATGACTTACACTTTGTCTGTGTACAGGTTCCTTATGAGCACTCTTAATTGTTCTGGAATTCCCACTGTTTGAAATGTTATCCATAATTTGTTGTGATGTTTTTTCATAATCAGTAAAACACAGATAAACATCTTTCTGGTATCCTTTGCTTTAGCCAACAGCCATCTGACATCAGCAATGATATTCCTCTTTCCACACCTTCCTCTGAATCAAGATTGAATTCTGGAAGTTCCCTGTCACTGCTGCAAATGTCTTTGAATTATTTTCAGCAAAATTTTACTTGCATGTGTTATTAATGATATCATTCAATAATTTCCACATTCTGTTGGATCACCTTTCTTTGGAATGGGTACAAATATTGATCTCTTTCAGTTGGCCAAGTGGTTATAATCCAAATTTCTTGACCTAAATGAGTGAGTGCCTCTAGTGCTGCTCTGTGTTGAAACATCTCTGTGGGTATTCTGTTAATTCCTGGAGACTTATTTTTCCATAATTCCTTCACTGTAACTTGGACTTCTTCCTTCAGTACCATTGGTTTTTTTTTTTTTTTTTAAGTTTTATCAAATTCACTTTCCATACAGCAGCTCACATACACTTTGTCTCATGACATTGACTACAATTTATAACAGCTCCCCTCCAACTTCCTCTCCATTGTTACCTTTTCCCAGTGTCCTTCCCCCCATGCACTCCTGCTCCCTGAGCTGTCTCCTTGTGAATACATAGCCCTTCTATTCTCTCATGATTGTTCTCTCCAAGGAGTGTATCTACCTGCTAAAGGGTCAAGGAGGCCACATCTTCTGATCTCCTCTAACCTCACAAGTGTAAAACAGAATCACCACCAGTAACCCAAGGCCTATTCCTGTGAGGCCAGACATGATACCACCCTCCAGCCCTTTCACTAATCCTGACACCAACCGTTCCTCCCACAGCACCCACCTCCTCTCAACTGGGTTCAATAATTCACTGCAGTGGCCACACAAAACTCACAGATTAATGGGTTTATTAGGGAAGCACTAGGCTACAATTCAAGTTCAGGAATGTGCTCGGTCTCTCTCAGCCCACCATTCTCTCAGCTGACAGTTTCTCTTAGTCTCTCTCTCAGCAATGTGCATCTCTTGGATCTCCCAGCTGGCAGTGAGAGATTTCTTCTACCTCTAGGAGGGATCCTTTTGAGTTGGCAGAGTGGCCAAACTAACCAATCCCAACATCAGAATTCTATACACCTGAGAGAGAGCAAACTTCGCAGAAGATTGTTTCCCACCACTCCTAACAGAAATACCCCAGATGGATAATATTTACAATCAGGAGCTACTCAGTTGTTCATGGCAAGTTCCACCATGGAGTTTACAAAGACTTATGGCTGGAAAAGCCACAATATGTAATTTACTACACTGCACTACCTAATGTAAATGTTCACCTGTTATGCCTGTCTTTTGTTTGGCTGGAAGCCTCAGGAGTGGGATCAGTTCCAGACTTGAAGTGCAGCTAGGGGTCATAGTCTCAGTGGTTCCTTCAGGTTCTACCAGACCAACAAACTTGGTCCTTTTTTTTTTTTTTTTTTTTGATGATTTTGAATTTTTTTCCACATTGTTCTCCCACTCTATCCAGGATCTCCTACATAGATCTCCCTCTGAGGGTTGTTGATGGTAGGCTGAGGATCACATGGTGTACCAGTCACTTGGATTAATTGTTTCCATGAATCTTTGGTTTTCTTCATTCTTCTTTGCTCTGGATGAGGAGAGACCCATTATTGCATGTAGATGGCTGCTTGCAAGCTTTTGAGATCACAGTTGCTACTTCCCAAAGTAGGATGTGGGACAATGTTTTATGTAGTATATTATGCCAATTGAGCTTGATGTCCCCTGTGACTATGGTCCCGAGCCCACAGGTCCAACTATTCACTCCCTCTAGGTAGCTGACTGTGGCCTGGAAGTAACTACAACCTTGTTCCTTGTTAGCTCTAATATATACCTGGGAATTCTTATAGAACATAATAATACACTTGTAGAAACATTGTCTGCCAACTCTATACATAGTCTTGGGCACACTACCCCCTGCATAGACATACTTAATAGTTCAGCCTGTCCACCCATCTATCCATCCATATATCCATGTTTGCCTTCACTGACAACACACTACTGTATGTGCAAAAATGTTCATCTTTGTTGTCTGTACTTCCAATCTAACTCTCTATGCACATCTATGTACCTCTCTATGTACCTTCCATGTACCTCTCTTCCTCAATGTCACTGCAGTGTAGTAAATTACTTAGTGTGGCTTT
>NW_006922548.1:80597-82785 GCF_000298275.1 Orycteropus afer afer
AATCCATACTGCAGACTGTATTCTTCAACCTTCATCAGTAAGTGCCTCAAGTCATCCTCACTTTCAGCAAGCAAAGTTGTATCATCTGTGTATCTCAGGTTGTTAATGATTCTTCCTCCTATGCTGAAGCCACGTTTTTCTTCAGCTTCTCAGATTATTTGCTCAGCATATAGACTGAATAAGTGTTGGGAATGGATACAACCCTGACGCACTCCCTTCTTGATTTTAAACCATGTAGTGTCCCCTTGTTCTGTTTGAATGACAGCCTCCTCATTAAGGTATGGGTTCCTCTGAGTACAATTAAGTGTTCAGGAATTCCCATTCTTCTCAATGTTATCCATAATTTGTCATAATCCACATAGAATCCTATTTTGCCCATAGAATCAGTCAATATTACAACTTGAGGCTTGAATTTTGTCTTCAGTTCTTTCAGCTTGAGAAATGTCTAGCATGCTCTTCCTTTTTTGTTTTCTAACTCCAGATCTTTGCACATTTCATTATAGTAATTGACTTTTTCTTCTGAAGCTGCTCTTTGAAATATTCTGTTAAGCTCCTTTTTCTCATCATTTCTTCCATTTGCATTAGCTACTCTCCATTCAAAAGCAAGCTTCAATCTCTTCTGATATCCATTTTGGTCTTTTCTTCCTTTCCTGTCTTTTTAATGACCTTTTGCTTTCCTTATGCAAGTCATTCCATGACTCACCTGGTCTTCAGTCATTGGTGTTCAACACATTAAATCTATTCTTCAGATGGTTTCTAAATTCAGGTGGGATGTAATCAAGGTCCTTTTGGGTCTTGTGTACTTGTTTTAATTTTTTTTTCAGCTTCAAGTTCAACTTGCATATGAGGAATTGATGATCTGTTCTACAGTTGGTTCCTGGTCTTGCTCTGACTTGTTGAGCTTCTCCATTGCCTCTTTTCACAGATGTAGTCTATTTGATTCCTGCATATTCCATCTGGTGAAGTCCACATGGATAGTCACCATTTATGTTGTTGCAAAAAGATATTTGCAATGAATAAGTTGGTCTTACAAAATTCTATCATGCATTCTCCGGAGTCATTTCTGTCACCAAGGCTATATTTTCCAACTGTTCATGCTTCTTTGTTTCCAACTTTTGTATTCTAATCACCAATAATTATCAATATATCTTGATATCATACTTGGTAAATTTCAGATTGTAAAAGTTGATAAAAATCTTCAATTTCTTCATCCTTGGCTTTAGTGGTTGGTATGGAAATTTGAATAATAGTAGTATTAACTGGTCTTTCTTGTAGGTGTATGGATATTATTCTATGACTAATAGTATTGTACTTCAGGAGAGGTCTTGAATGTTTCTTTTTGAGGATGAATGTGATGCCTTTCCTCTTCAATTTTCATACCTGGCATAGTAGACATATTATTATCTTATTCAAAATGGCTAATATCAGTCTATTTCAACTTACTAATGCCTGATATCTGTCTTTATACATGGTGGCATAGTGCCTAAGGCATTTGATTGCTAACCAGAAGGCTGGAGGTTCAAACCCACCAACTACTCCCCAGAAGGAAGATTGGGCACTTTATTTCTGTAGTGATAAATCCTTAGAAACCCAAGGAGGGGTTGCTATAAATCAGATCCAACTCAATAGCAGTGATTTTTTTGGAAGATTTCTTCATTTTTAACAACTTCTAGTTTTCCTGTTTCCTATTTCATGCATCCCACTTCCTGATTATTAATGGATATTTGTAGCTGTTTCTTTTCATTTTGAGTCACGCCACATCACCAAATGAAGTCCAGAACACTTTACTCCATCCATGTCACTAAAGTTAACTCTACTTTGAGGAAGCAAGTCTTCTCCAGTCATATTTTGAATGTCTTTTAAACAGAATGGCTCATTGTCCAGCAGTATATCAGACAATGTTTCACTACTATTCATAAAGTTGTTCAGTAATATGTCAGACAAAGTTTCACTGCTATTGATACTCTTTTCATGAGTAGACAGGCTTATTAATTTTCTTGACATTTTAAAATCTAGTATTTATAATAGTCTAACTGTGATGGAGAGGTAACCATAGTTCTGGGTGACATTATAGGGTACTAATAAGCATAGTGGCTAAGACACTTGCCTGCTAACCAGACGGCTGGCGGTTCAAACCCACCAGCCACTCCTCGGTAGGTGCTCACTGTGAAATAGACCATTAATTGCT
>NW_006922548.1:82946-88891 GCF_000298275.1 Orycteropus afer afer
TGATACTGCCTCGGAAACCCAAGGAGGGGTCGCTATGAGTCGGGGCCGACTCAACGGCACATAACAACAACAACAACAACAAATAAGCATAGTGGCTCTGGAGTTACAGTTGTTGTTAAGTGCTGTCAAGATGGCTCTGACTTATAGTGACCCTATGTACAACAGAATGAACCATTGTCTGGTGCTGGGCCATCTTCACAATAGTTGTTATGTTTGAGCCCATGAATGCAGCCACTTTGTCAATTCATCTTGGTAAGTTTCTTCCATTTTTTTTGCTGACTTAACCAAGTGTGATATCCTTCTTCAGCAACTGGTCCTTTCTGATAATATCACCAAAGTACATGAGACAAAGGCTGGTCATTCTCACTTGTAAGGTGTATTCAGCTGTAGTTCCTTCAAGACAGATTTGTTCATTCTTCTGTGAGTCCATACCACATTCAATATTCTTTGCCAACATTGTTATTCAAAGGCATCAATGCTGGACAATACATAAGGAGTTATGGTAGCTGAGACCAAATCCTAGCTGTAGTACTTTCAAGCTCTTAGGTCTTAGATAAATCATTCAAACTCCTGGAGTCATATCTTTCAAATGGGGAAACCACCTACCTAACGTTCTGAGGATTAAATGACCTATTATTTATACAATGTTTACCCTGTGCCTAGCAAATTGTAAGCACTCAGTAAATGCTAAGAATAACAAGAGCAATTCTTTTAGTAGTGACCAGGGGTAGCAAATATGGCATTAAAAATGTAGGATACACAATATAATAAAGCCATGTATGCATGAGTTGACTGTATTGCATGGGCCTAAGGCATTTGACTGCTAACCAGAAGACTGGTGGTTTAAACCCACCAGCTACTCCATGGGAGGATGATGGGGCAATCTACTCTATAGTGATACTGCCTCAGAAACCTAAGGAGGGGTCGCTATGGGACGGATCCAACTCAATGGCAGTGAGTTTGGTTTGGTTTTGGTTTTATATTAAATATTGTTTTGAGATCTGCAGGTCCAGCCAGATGATAAGATTTTAAAAATAGAGATCTGTTGCATAATCTGAACCCCTCAGTAGGACAAAGATTCCAGGGACAAATTGTTGCCTTATACTCATGCAAAACTCTCTCTATGGAATTAAAAGAGCATAATGCTTGTGATTTGTGTGAAAACTAATATTGGAAATATATGATTTCTTCCCAGTGACTTAGAGTAAATAACACATGGGAAATCTGAGTAAGTAAATTATAAGCAGATTGAAAGTTCCTTAAAGAAATTTTCAGTAATGAAACTTTACTTTTGAAATTTTTTTCCACAATGAATTTACCTCTCTTTCCTGTGTTAATGAATTCAATATAGGTAATATAACTTAATATTTTCTTGATTTATTGCTTCCTTTTTCATTGTAAACATGAATAGTCACTGTATGATGATGTGACTATAGAAGATGGCTGGCGGCTTTTTAAACTCCAGAGTATACTATTGAATTTACTCCTGAATAAATTCTTGACATCCACTTATATTTTTTAATTTGCTTTTTTATTTCTAGATTCAAATAGTAATTAGAAGAAAAAAATGAGTTATATGTTTAGTTTGTTGTTAGAAAAATAGAATGTTAATTATATGATTTAAATCCCTCAATTCACTCAGCATTGAAAATTCTTTTGTATACTAGTTCTTTGAAGAATAACTCACTCATTTTCCTCATAAACACTAAGTCAGCTTGGCTTGATCAAGGACACCCAAATATTTACCTGAATCACAAACTTAGATTTGGAAATGCTGATAACCACTTAACATCTGCAAATAGTTAACTGAAAGGAGGAATCCTTGAGGAATGTTACTATATATCTCTTGCCAAAAATGTATCTCCATAAGCAGCATCAGCTTTTTGTGAATTCTGTTCTTATTTCAAGTGATTAAAATATATTCTATTTATTCTCAATTTTTATAGATTTGGTTTCTATGTTTAAAAACAATTCTAATGTCACAAAGCAGAATGTGTATGGATTCTTGAATGGAAAACCAATTTGCTCTGTAAACTTTCACCCACATCACAATAAGAAAAAAATGAAACATTTAAAAACTTTTTTTTAACATAAATATTTTGAAAATGCAAAAAGGATAAAAGCTGTACATTAAATTTCAGAATCTCTTGCTATACCAATAACAGTAGTGATCAAATTGACATGTCTTACCTAACAAAAAATGAATTAATTTATCAGCATTTCATGGTAATCCCCCAAAAGACTTGGACAGCTGCACACACACAAACACAGCGTTAAGAAAAAATTTTTGGTGAAGAGATAATATAGTTCTCACAGTAATTCATAATCAGATGAAGCTACCTTAAGTAGGAAAAAGAGAAGAAGACTATTTCATGCACTTTCTTGTAGTTACACCTAGTGTAATTTGTAAGTGTAGGCCTCATCAGTACCTAACTCTGGGATTGCTAACCTTTCTTCTCTGCCTCTCACCAAACTGACCACAGAATTCACTCCCCTTAATCTTTCTTAATTTTACCCCTCACACATAGATAGGCCTTGTAAATTCATGTGACTGGTCAGGAAGATACCCAATATTGTGAGAAGAAATGTATAATTTACACATCCTTTGTTTTCATCACCATCAGAGATTAAAGGAGGCATATGAATATCATAAGGCAGAATTTACAATTATCTGGTTACAGGGACAGCAATATGAATTTTCTGACCGAATAGATTTCAGTAATTAAATAAATGAGATCACAATAGATTTGAATGAAAATGTGTTTAATGTGAAAGCATTCTTCTGGATACTCTCATTCTTCAATATCTCTTATGAAGGGCTTTGCAGAGAAGTGGTTCATCCATATCTCATCATAACTTATTTGATTACAGCTTGGATATAATCATCTAGCTTAGCATACAAGTGACAAGGTACAATCTTTACTCTTCCCTCAACCACCCCTCACACACTCACACAAACAAAAATTGACCACTGGTCTTTATTCCTTAACACAACCTGTGAAGGTAATAAAATAATGCAAGGAAAGTAAGTTTAGAGTTCTGTGAACAGTAGGGTTAAAAGCTAGAGGAACATGTTCATGGTTGTTGTACCAAATTTCCAAATTTCTCGGGAGAAGCTGCTTGGCTGGGACTCAAAGTAATGTGGGAAAGGCAACAAGAAAATATAGGACATGACATTGGTTAGAGAAACCAAAGAAATTGGAATTTCAAAGGCTAGCGTTTCTGATGTTAAGTCAAGTATGAAATCATATTTTAAGGCAGTTGCCCACAACTTCGCTTCTGTCTTGATTAGTTTATCTAACCAGTATTTATCATACAGCTATTATTGAGATACCACTTCACACACACTAGAGTGACTATAATAAAAAAGACAGGTAACAACGAGATGGTGAGGATGTATAGAAATTGAAACCCTCACACACAACTAATGGTAAAGTAAAATTGTGCAGTCAATTTGGAAAATAGTTCCTCAAAATGTTAAACATAATGTTGCAATATGACACAGCAATTGCACTCCTAGATATGTACTCAAGAGAAATTAAAATACAAATAACTTGTACATGAATGCTCATATTAAAGCTATTCATAATAAACAGAAGTAGTAACAACCCAAATGTCCACCAACTGATGAATGGATAAACAAAATATACTGTTCTCCGTACAAAGGGAAAAAAACACTAGTACATGATACAACATGGATGCACCTTAAAAATATCATTCTAAGTGAAAGAAGCCAACACAAAAGACCACACATCATATGATTCCATTTAAACAAAGTGTCCAAGATAAGCAAATTATAGATAATGTAGATTAGTGGTTGCCAGGGACAATACAAGTTTGAGAAAAATCGAGAAGAGACTGCTAAATGATATAAGGTTTCTTGTGGGGGTGATGAAAGTATTCTAAAATTATTTGGGGTAATGGTTGCACATTTCTGTGAATATATTAAAAACATTGAATTGTACACTTTAAGTGGGTAAATTTTATGGTGTGTGAATTATGTGTCAATAAAGATATAAATTTAAAAAAATAGTATATTCAGCTTTCATTCAACAATCTTTTTTAAAAACATCTACTCAGGAGTTCTCAACCTTGAGTACACATTAGAACCACCTAGGGAGCTTTTAAAAATTCCAATACTCAGGAAGTTTCCTAGACCAATTGCATCAAAATGTCTGGAGAATAACCCAGACATCAATATTTGTAAAGCTCCTTAGGTGAATAAAGTGTGCAGCCAAGGTCAGGAAACATTGTAAATATAAAGAACTGTGAATAGCACTACAAAGGCATACCTCATTTTATTGCACTTTACTTTATTGCACTTCGCATATATTGTGTTTTTTACTAAATGGACATTTGTGACTACCCTGCATTGAGCAAGTACAGGCACAATTTTCCCAACAACATGTGGTTACTTCATGTCTCTGTCACATTTTGGTGATACTCACAATATTTCAAAATTTATCATAAAGCTATTCCACACTTATTAGACTACCAAATCCATTGCTGTTGAGTTGATTCTGACTCATAATGACCCTATAGGACAGACTAGAACTGCCTCATAGGATTTCCAAGGCTATTCATCTTTACCAAAGCAGACTGCCACATATTTTTCCTGCAGAGCAGCTGGTGGCTTCAAACAGCCAACTTTTTGGTTAGCAGTCCAGTTCTTTAACCTCTGTGTCACCAGGGCCCCTTTACTAACTACAGTATAGTGTAAGCATAGCTTTTATATACACTGAGAAATAAAAAAATTCATGTGACTCACTTTACTACTATATTCACTTTATTGTGGTAGTCTGGAACTGAACACATATACTATTAAATGGCTCTGAACCTCAGTTTTCTTCTTTGTCAAACCAGCATAATATTACCTATCATTCTTATTTACAGTTATAAAAAAGGCTTTTTAGACCATAAAAAGTAACCAAAAAAGTAAAATTTTAAAGTAAAATATTAGTGGTAGAATTTAAGTGTTAGTTATATGAGAGTTCACTTTTAAACTCTTACAACTTCATTGTATATGTGAAAATTCTCATAACAAAATACTGAATGAAAAGTATTTATATGAACAGAACTATTATTGGTGTTAAACTATAGCAGTGAACAAAACCAACAAAATTCTTGCTGTCATAGAGCTTACAATCTAACATTGTAGACAATAAACCAATGAGCTAATGAATTTCAGGTTTGATATGTGCTTTGAAGAAGTGTAAAAGAAAATAAGAAGATTAAGAGTGACAGAGGAATTCTTTTCACATAGTATAATAAGGGAAAGATTGATAAAATGACATTTGAATACATATTTATATGTCTTAAAGGCTACTCTGACTGCAATGTTGGAAAAAGACAATAGGGAGACAAGAATGGAAGAAAAGAGACCAATTATACAGTCACAATAGCTTAGATAAAAGATGATAGTGAAAGTGATAGAGATAGGGAGACCTGGAAAGAGTCTGGAAATTTAAAGGTAGAACTGACAGGATTTTCTGATGCACTGTATTTGGACATGAGAGAAAGGGGGAAGTCAAATATTACTCTGCCAGTTCTCCCTCTTACTTTTATTGTTCCAGCTTGTAGAGACATTATTGAATCTTGAATCCAATTTTTATTTTTATACTATTATTTGGTGATGGGTAAATGTGAGTGTGCTAGGGGAAAAAAGACCCCAGACTCAAACATGTTCTATAGAGATCCTTTTATTAAGCCTTATACAAGACAAAGACAATCATCTCATCAGCATGTACACAGGACAAAAGACAAATGGAGTCCACTGACTCACAGCCATGAGTCTAATTATATAAATCCCAGGTGGGACTATGGAAGCGGGAAGGGGACCATGATTGCGATACTGTACACAACTGCAGATTAAAAAGGGTTTCAAAATTGGTTCTGAGACTTGGTCATCTGGATACAAGGTAATCAATGTATTACTCATGACCATG
>NW_006922548.1:89686-94197 GCF_000298275.1 Orycteropus afer afer
ATGGTGTACCAGTTGCTAGGACTAACTGTTTCCATGAATTTTGGTTTTCTTCATTCTTCTTTGCTCTGGATGAGCATCTAGATTCGTTGCATCTAGATGGCAGCTTGCTAGCTTTTAAGATCCCAGTTGCTATTCGCCAAAGTAGGAGGTAGAACAATGTTTTGTATAGTATGTTATGCCAATTGAGCTTGATGCCCCTGCGACTATGGTCCCAAGCCCACAGGTACAACTACTCAGTCCCTCTGGGTAGCTGGCTGTGTCAACCACACTTCTTGAGGGCAAGTTGCCCCTTCCTAGGCTTCTCCTGGACTTGTCTAAGCATAGCCACTTTGCTGGTTTAATGATTAAAAACAACTCTATTGGTTGTTGTTGTTGTTATGTGCCATTGAGTCAGACCTGACTCACAGTGACCCCTCCTTGGATTGCCGAGGCAGTATCACTACGGAAGCAGATTGCCCAACTTTCCTTCTGAGGAGTGGCTGGTGGGTTTGAACTTCCAGCCTTCTGGTTAGCAGTCAAGTGCCTTAGGCACTATGCTACCAGAGTCTGAATTTATGTTAAGACTCAAAATGGAGTTAGGGCTTCTGATCTACACTACAGCCTTCCATAAACTAAGTGCTTGAGAATTTAAGTTCTAATACACTGAGGAAGACTCTTTGCTGATTAAAGTAAAATGAATAGTCATGCTAATATGCTTTTTATAATTTCCTATTTTGTTAAGTAGAGCTACTATGTTACCTGAAATACAGATATTGAACGAAATTATTTTTTTCTTAATGTTCTGTTTTCTAACTATTTAAATCTATCAAGATACTTTATGTTAAGGAGGATAAATATTATATTTCAATACAACATTGAATCAACATATTACAATACAACATAATATCAATACAACATTGATAACATATTATAGGTCAATGAATAGCTGTACATATGATAAAGAAACAGAGCAACATTTTATTTCACGTTTGACTGGACATCTGAACACCTATGAAATCTCTCCTTAAATAGATTGGTTAAATATTGTAGCCAACTGTTACGTAGCTTATTCATGATTAACCCATGTCATAAGATAACGGCAAAGAATGTACTAATAGATTATAGAAATAATTTCTTAGAGAGTAGTAGTAGCTGTTGTTAGGTGCCCTTGAGTCAATTTTTGACTTGATAGCAACCTAATGTGACAGAGCAGAACTGCCCTATAAGGTTCTCTAGGCTATAATCTAGGAGCTCTGGTGGCATGGTGCCTAAGGTACTTGACTGCTAACCAGAAGGCTGGTAGTTCAAACCCACCAGCCACTCCTTGGAAAGACGGTTGGGCAATCTACTTCCATAGAGATACTACCTCAGAAACCCAAGGAGGGGTCACTATGAGTTGAGTTCAACTCGACGGCAGTGAGATGAGGCTGTAATCTTTATGGGGGCAGATTGCCAGGTCTTTCTCCCACATAGCCACTGGATGGGTTCAAACAGCCAACATTTCAGTTAGCAGCAGAGAACTTAACCATTATGCCACCAGGGATCCTTAGAGAGAAGTTAAACCAAAAATCCAAACTAACTGTCTTTGAGTTGATTCTGACTCATAGCCACCCCTTTTGGGTTTCTGAGGCAGTAAATCTTTATGGAAGTAGATTGCCCAGTTTTCCTTCCACAGAGTGGCTGGTGGGTTTGAACCCCAACCTTCTGGTTAGCAGTCAAATGCTTCAGGCACTAGAAGTTAGTCATACAAAAATACCTGTGTAAGTGACAAGGAAAAGTGGATTATGATTTATTTAACACAGAAATGCTAATAGTAATTGTTCTTATTTAGGAAAGTGATCCCGGAATTTCCTAAAGAAAAGAAAGTTGAGAGATTAAAGTAGGCTATCATAACTTCCTGTTTCATTAGTATTTAATAACATTCAACATGGTAAAATACAGTCATTAGTCAGCTAGAGTATGAAATAATCATTCTACTGTTTTTTGTAGTGGTGGGTTTAATGGATTTTTTTTTTTTTTTACTTAGACACCCATGGTGAGGGTGAAAATGATCTAACAGAACCTCTCCTCTTCATCTATTGGATAGCATGTAGGTAAGAATTTACCAGGTATAATTTTTAAAAGGATGGGATGACAGTATAAAAACACACAAATAACAAAACATTGCTAATGATATTTAAAGGAAATTGTTTCCAAATCACCACATTAACTACCTTTTATCTTTTCTTTTTTCCTTTGGAATTACACTATGGCTATTTCTCTTAAGGGATGTGGAAAATACTATTTGTAACAAGATCAGAATCTTAGAATTTTTAATGAAAATTGTAATGATCTCAGAGGAACTCATTTACAGATGCAACATTTTAAAATGTGAAATTTACTTATGCAGTTTAAAAAATTTTTTTGATATCTGGATAAAATGTTTTATTTATACCATTAATCTAACTACTAAATTTGGGTTAGAATTCCAGGTTAGCCACTTAATGATGTGTGAACTTGGGAAAGACTTAGAACACTGTGCTGGTTAAGTTTGTGTGTCAACTTGCCTGGGCCTGGTTGAGTGGCTGGGCAGCTGGATGCAGTATTCCCCATGATGAGACTGATAATCAACTCCTTGGTGGAATGTACTGTGAGCAACTGAGTAGCTAGCTGCCTTTGGTATGTGGTCTGCTTCCCACATATAAGAAACAGCTTTGGGAATGGTCGCTAGCTTATGGCGTGCTTGAACTCTGCATGTGTTGTTGTTCAGCAGCCTGCCATGCTCTGACAACCTTGGTACTTTCAGTGGACTTGAATGAATGGCCTGCCGTGTGGTTTGGTAACATCAAGATTGTGACATTTTATTTGTTGACCTTTGGCTTGTTAGCTTCAGCAGCCAGTAGCTGCCTGAGTGAAGAGAGGCCTCTAGCTTCAGTGAGCCAGGAGCAAGAGACAGAGCTGAAGTCCAAGGTCAAGGGGTTTTTACACAGTCCCTAGAGCCTGGCACTTTGAACTCAGACTTAAAGTCTCTGAATTGTAAGAGAATAAACTCTTGTTTGTGCACGCCATCCCATTTATGGTATATTCTTGTCAGAGCAGCACTAGGTAACCCAAATAAATACTCTAAGACTTTCTTTCCTCATTTGACAAAAAAGATTAATATTTTTTACAGAAAGTTGTATATCTTAAATATTAGAGATCAAATAATATTTTTTTTTCCATATTGACAGAGAGTAAGCAACATAGTATACTGTTGTTGTTGTTGTTGTTGTTGTTTGCCGTCGATAGAGCTTTATAATCAGAGATCTAACTCAGAATGTTGGCCCTGCTACTTACTAGAGGTATGCCATTTGGTGAATATTTTACCTCTAAGGTTTAGTATATTCATGTATAAAATGAATATTTAACACTTAGCTCAAAGGTTAACACAATTAAATTAGTAATACATGTGAAATGACTTCCACCATACCTAGAATATAGAAAGTGTTTGAAAAAAGGTACTTTTCAAGAAACCAGGAACAGCTTTAGAAGACAATAGAAGTATTTGGTCCAGCTATTTACATGTGAAGAATTGTTGGGATGTATCTCAAGTGACCTGAAAGCAGAGAGACCAAAAAACTGACCTGGAGTCATTCTCAGAGACATCAAACTTTATTCGGGGGAGCTTCCAGAAAAGTAGCACTGCATCCAGCAGCCAGCTGGTCAGGTTTCAAGTCTGCAACACCCTCCCATTTCCCTTGGGTTTGTATACCATAAGGTGAACAACCAAAAGGAGGCTTTGCAAGGTGAGGTGTCAGACACAGAGACACCTGGTTCCAAGTGGCTGGAGGCAATTATGATGCCCTGAGACTGATTTGTGTGCATGGAGACAGGCCACAGTAAGCCATTCCAAGGAGCAGCAGAAGGTGGGTGTTTGTGCTCCAGGGGCAGGGCGGGTAAGCGAGCAGGGCGGGGAACACCAGGAAATGAGCAGAGGAGTTTGGAACAGCTAAGTTAGCACAGTATGACAACTGTCACAGTATGTTTGACACTTTTCAAACTGACTTGTTTGTCAGTTTGTCACTGTGCTGGTTTGAGTGTTGTTGTGAGGATGGAGGCTAGGCAACTGGTGTTTCAAATGCCAGCAAGGTTACCCATGGTGGACCAGTTTCAACAGAGCTTCCAGAATAAGACAGACTTGGAAGAAGGAAGAAGCCATCCACTTCTTAACAAATTGGCCAGTGAAAATCTTATGAGTAGCAGTGAAACAGTGTCTGATATACTACTGGAAACCTTTATGAATAACCCTGATATATTGTCTGATATAGTGCTGTAAGATGAGTCCCTCAGGTCAGAAGACAGACAAAATACACCCGGAGAAGAGCTGCCTCCTCAGAGTAGAGCCGACCTTAATGATGTGGATAGTGTAAAGCTTTTAGGATGCTCATTTGCTGATATGACACGTCTGAAGATGAGAAAATACAGCTACAAATGTCCATTAATAATTGGAACGAGGAATGTAAGAAGTATGAATCTAGGAATATTGGAAGTTGTGAAAAATGAAATGGAACACA
>NW_006922548.1:96417-97683 GCF_000298275.1 Orycteropus afer afer
CAATGTTCATCCATTTCAGGAGGTGGCATATGATCAAGAACCAATGGTACTGAAGGAAGAAGTCAAAGTTGCACTGAAGGAATTGGAGAAAAAACAAGGCTCCAGGAATTGACGGAATACCCACTGAGATATTTCAACACACCAATGCCACACTGGAGGCACTCACTTGGCTATGACAAGAGATTTGGAAGACAGCTACCTGTCCAACTGAGTGCATGAGATCTATATTTGTGCCCATTCCAAAGAAAGGTGATCCCACAGAATGTGGAAATTATTGAACAATATCATTGATATCACATGCAAGTAAAATCTTACTTTTGATAATTCAAAAATGGCTGCAGCAGTATATCGACAGAAAACTTCCAGAAATGCAAGCTGGATTCAGAAGGGAACATGGAGCAAGGGATATCATAGCTCATGTCAGATGGATCTTGGCTTAAAGCAAAGAATACAAGAAAGATGTCTACTTTGGTTTCATTGACTATACAAAGGCATTCAATTATGTGGATCATAACAAATTGTGGATAACATTGAGAAAATGGGAATTCCAGAGCACTTAATTGTACTCATGAGGAACCTGTACATAGATGAGGAAGCTGTTATTTGAACAGAACAAGGGGATACTGCATGGTTTAAAATCAGGAAGAGAGTGCATCAGGGTTGTATCCTTTCACCATACTTATTCAATCTATATGCTTAGAAATTAATCCGAGAAGCTAGACTATATGAAGAAGAACATGACATCAAGATTGGAGGAAGGCTCATTAATAACCTGCAATATGCAGATGACACAACTATGCTTGCTGAAAGTGAAGAGAACTTGGAGTACTTACTGATGAAGATTAAAGTCTTTAGTCTGCAGTATGGATTACACTTCAATATAAAGAAGACAAAAATCCTCACAACTGAAGCTATGAGCAGCATCATGATGAATGGAGAAAAGACTGAAGTTGTCAAGGACTTCATATTACGCAGTTCTACAATCAATGCCAATGGAAGCAGCAGTCAAGACTCAAAAGACGTATTGCATTGGGCAAATCTGTTGCAAAAGACCTCTTTCAAGTGCTAATGAGCAAAGATATCTCCTTGAAGACTAAGATGTGCCTGACCCAAGCCGTGGTATTTTCAGTCTCCTCATGTGCATGGGAGAGCTGGACAATGAATAAGGAAGACTGAAGAAGAGTTAATGCTTTTGAGTTGTGGTGTTGGTGAAGAATGCTGAAAGTACCGCGGACTAAAAGAACTAACAGATCTGTCCTGGAGGAA
>NW_006922548.1:98303-101093 GCF_000298275.1 Orycteropus afer afer
AGAAGAACAAATATGTCCTGGAAGAATTGCAGGCAGAATGCTCCTTAGAAGCAAGAATAGCCAGACTTTGTCTCATCTACTTTGGTCATGTTGTCGCAAAACCAACGCAACCACTGCCGTGGAGTCAGACTTGACTCATAGCGACCCCTCCTTGGGTTTCTGAGGTGATATCTCTACAGAAGTAGATTGCCCAACCTTCTTTCCAAAGAGTGACTGGTGAGTTTGTACCACCAGCCTTCTGGTTAGCAGTCAAATGCCTTAGGCACTATGCCACCAGAGTTCCTGGTCATGTTGTCAGAAGGGAACATTCCCTGGAGGATATCATGCTTGCAAAGAAGGTCAGCAAAGAAGGGGAAGACCCTCAAGTAGGTGGATTGATGCAGTGGCTCCAATAATGGGCTCAAACATGGTAAGGATTGTGAGAGTGGCACAGGATTCAACAGTGTTTCGTTTTGCTCTACATAGGTTTGCCATGAGTAGGAGCTGACTTGACAGCACCTAACAAAACATCATTTACATGTGACTGATAAATAACTTGATATTTAAACTCAGGAAAAAACCTAAGTAAATAACAAGAAAATATTAGGGGAATTAACCAAAAACCAAACTAAACTCATTGCCATCCAGTCAATTTCAACTCATAGTGATAACCCCTCCTTGGGTTTCCAAGGTGATATCTCTACAGAACTAGATTGCCCAGTCTTCCTTCTGAAAAGTGGCTGGTGGGTTTGAACTGACAGCCTTCTGGTTAGCTGTCAAATGACTTAGGCATTATGCCACCAGAGCTCCCATTAGGAGAAAAAAGTATCAATTATGTCTGGTTGCATAATTAAATTCATACATCTTCAGTGGTAAATAGATGATTGAAATATATGTGATT
Source organism: Orycteropus afer afer (assembly GCF_000298275.1). Lineage (NCBI taxonomy): Eukaryota > Metazoa > Chordata > Mammalia > Tubulidentata > Orycteropodidae > Orycteropus > Orycteropus afer. The sequence goes on from NW_006922548.1 coordinate 99,184, forward strand.
ATGTACACAATGGGATCCAAACATTCAGGTAGAGAATTGCCAGGAATGCAGAACATGGGCTAGTACACAAAAGCAAAGGACAAGGAGAAATAGTCTCCTACTAACTATGGAGGTCAAGCTCACTTTAATCCCCTTTGGTTCAGTTTTAACAAAGGAATCTTTGCTAATCAAAAGTGTTATTTCCTCGATGAATCTCTCAGTACCATGCTTAACTGATCTTTGTACAAAACATCAGGTGTTTTGTTTTTTATTGGTAGTATATAATATTACTGCTTAATTTTTTTCTTCTTTTTTAATACAAACAGTTATCACTGACATTTTCTAGTTAAAGCTTGACCTCCTTGAGGTTAAAAGGCAACAGGAGATTATGTTTCAGAAAAGCATTTCCACAGTTTTAACAACTTTCCCATTTCTGACTGTTGTCTTGCATTTTAAGACTTTCACTTTCAGGCATAGGACAACGTCGTGTTATTTGAAGCATCTAAAATGTTATGCTAACATTGTAAATTCATAGCAAATATTATTACTAGGTATTCATGTTTGGAGTCCCTGTTTGATGCTAATGGTTAAGGCTTGACTATTAGCTGAAAGACTAGCTGTTTGAGCCCACCCAGACAGGCCTGGTGATGTGCTTCCAAATGGTCACAGCTTTGAACACCCTATCGGCAGTTCTACGCTGCACACTTGAGGTACCATAAACTGGAATCAACAAGTTGGCAAGTAACAACATTCATCTTTCTAGCTATTTTGGGCATGCAAAAGTATTAGGAGAAGTCTTTACACTCTAGGAACTTCATATTTACAGTATTTACAGAGGAATCAGTCTGCACCAAGTACTGTGATTTAAAAAAAAATTAAAATATACAGAAAATCAAAATAAAAGATATTAATGTGTTTGCTAAAATAGGTTTCATGAAGGAGGTAAAATTTTAACAGGCTTGGAAAGATTTCTAAAAGGGGAACTATGTCTATATAACTATGTAGAGGTGGCAGTGGCAGAAGCAGTGGTGGCAGCAGAAGGTCCAGCCTTCTTCCCTGGTGCAGGTGGTAGTAGACAGAGCACTGGAGGTGGGAGGCCTGCAGAGGGACACTGCTTCGGTGCAGCCTGCCAGGCCTAGCCCCCGCCTGCCCACAGACCCAGAGCCACTCTCATCTCCTGTCCTGAGCACGATGGTTCATTTCTGGGTGAAAGGAACCTGAAACGTGCACAGAAGTAACAAAGTTTACGGGAGTGAAATGGAGGCCTCAGTAATATTCTGAAGGAAAAACCTAACCTTTCTTTCAGGTAGAAAGGGCATATCAAGTGGCCTCATTCTGACAACTGTATTGTGCCTGCCACAGACAAGTATAGAGGAGGTGAGTGTCATCTACTCAGTATTCCAAGTGAGAAGTATAAGGCTAGAGGATTTACTGTGATAGTGGATGGCAGATAATCACAATGGAATGTGGTGAAAACAGTCTTAATGCTACAGAATGTTGTTCCAGCTGAGATGTCTCTTGTTTGTCTAGTGAAGCCAGATGAATTTGGGGATAAAAAAGAAACACGTTTTTGTTTTGGGGAAGAAAAGGATAGACTTGGCTTTGAGGTTCTTTTAATGTCTGGCAATAAAATGACTCATTATAGAAAACCACGCCAGTTAAAAGATTTTGGCGAGATTCTTACTTATGATCACATGGACTCTTTAAATAAAAAGCTGGTTTTTGAGAAATTTACAAAGGAATCTACATCATTATTAGATGACCTTGCTTTGATTAACAATGGAAGTGATAAAGGAAATCAGCAAGAGAAATAAAGGTCTGTGGATTTAAACTTCCTTCCATCAGTTGATCCTGAAACAGTTATTCAGACAGGACATGAATTATTTTCTGAATTAGAGCAGCGCTGATTTAATGGCTCAGGTGGAGGGGTG
>NW_006922548.1:101483-103582 GCF_000298275.1 Orycteropus afer afer
ACTGCAGCAGCAACAGCTTAGTGATGTTTATTATCGACAAGCCAGTCAGCTGGAATTTAGGCAAAATCTGTTACAAGCAGCTATTGAATTTCCTGGGGTTGCCCAAGATTCATCTGAGCAGTTGTATGGCTTATTAGGGATGTTGTGCATAGATGTAGCACCAGCTGATGGAGCATTGATTCAGCAAACTTAAAAAACTGCTTAAAAATAAACCAAAAAGTGTTGATGTGAGATTTCAAGGGTTATGTGAAAAAGGTCAAGTTCTTTTGGATCAGATTTCTAAGCAGGCATCCCAGGCTTATGGAAAAGATGTAACCATGGAAAATAAAGAAAATGTGGACCACATATAAGGAGTGATGGAAGATATGCAGCTTAGGAAACAAAGATGTGAAGACCTGGTAGATGTGTGAAGAATTAAAACGTTTCAGATGGTCAACTTGTTTACATGTGAAGCTGATGCTGTGCAGAGAGTAGAATGGCTAAGTGAACTTCTGGATCCTCTATTTAAGACTCATGTCAGATTGGGTGATGATGCTCAGGAAACAAAAGTTTTACTGGAAAAGCATAGAAAATTTGTTTGTGTTACACAGAGCACTGTGAAAGGCAATTGCTATAGACCACAGTTGTGTTATGGAACTTTTTGCACTGCACTTCTCAGTCATCTGGGGATATGTTTCTTCGACTGAACAGAGTATGGAAACATTTTATAATAGTATCTGAAGAGAGAGTACATAAGTTGGAAATGGCTATTGTGTGTCACTCAAATTCTGAAAAGAGTTTGTAAGACGGTCTGGAAGAGCCTGACGCTCTGATGAGGAGCAATTTGATTATACTAAAGCAGTTGGGAATTCACTTTTGGATAGTGATTAAACTTTTCATGTGGTTTATGCTGATGGAACTGAACAATATTTTGGGAGTCCAAGTGACATGACTTCTACTGAAGAACATATCAGAGACAGGATAAAATTAGTTAGATGTACTAAAATGGTGACAACAGAAAGGAAAGAGCTACCAGTCCCTCTACAGATCTATAATTCATAATCCTGCATGTAGTTGACATACTACAGCACTACACACAATACATTAAGATAAATTTCACAGCCAAGATAAGCCTCATTTCTTCCCATTACACATTTCTCTCCACATGTTAACACCTGTCCAAGGCATAATTATGTAACATGATTTGAGACCACAGACACCAAGTATGTTAAAAGAAGGAACTGTAAACATTGCACTGAAAACTTGTTTTAAAGCTTTACTTGACTTAACAGTTCATAGATAAACAATTGATAATAAGCTTAGAATTATGCTAACAAAAGTTAAGAATCTATCTATAGAAAAAAAATGTTTTCCCTTCCTCCCCAGATGATGTAGTAAGTGTAAATGGTAGTTAAACTGCTATCAGTAGACAATGGTGTCCTCAAAATTTTACTTTGTAATTTTTCTTAAAAATTGATTGTTTTTATTGTGTTAATATGGAGAAAACTTTTCAGATCATTGATATATTCATTTAAAAGATATTTTCCTATTTGTACTGATAATAAAGTGTTGTTTGTGCTTAATAAAAGGTTTCTTTTCAAAATCTTTTTTCTTTTTTTATGATTTTTTTTTATTGTTATTTGGGTGAAGATTTACAGACATAATTCACTTTCCATACAGCAGTTCACATATACTTTGTCTCATGTCATTGACCACAGTTTACCACAATGCAACAGCTCCCCTCCCACTTCCTCTCCATAGTTACCTCTTCCCAGTGTCCATCACTCCATACACTCTTGCCCCCTGAGCTGTCTCCCTGCGCATAAGCAGCCCTTCTTTCTCCCATGATTGTTCTCTCCAAAGAGTGTATCTACTTGAGATAAATGTTCAACTCATATGCCTATATTTAGTTTGGCTGGAAACCACAGGTGTGGGTTCAATTCCAAACATGAAGGATAGCTAGGGGCCATAGTCTCAGTGGTTCCATCAGGCTTTATTGGACCAGCAAACCTGGTCCCCACCTTTCTTTTTTTCCTCCAAATGATTTTGAGTTTTGTTCCACATTGTTCTCCCTCTCTATCCAGGATCTCCTACACAGATCCCCTTCCAAGTGGATGACA
>NW_006922548.1:103687-108091 GCF_000298275.1 Orycteropus afer afer
CAAAAAAGGTAAACTGGAGGAGGTAGCCTAAAGATCAAAGAGATCAGAGGAGCAAAGAGAAACCACAAATGATTAAACAATAGAAAATTGCTGTTGTTAGGTGTTGCCGAGTCAGTTTCAACTCATAGGGACCTCATGTACACCACAACGAAACACTGCGTTGTCCTGCACCATCCTCACAATCATTTCCATGCTTGAGTCCATCGTTGCAGCCACTGTGTCAATCTATCTCATTGACGGTCTTCCTCTTTTTTTGCTAATCATCTACTTTACCAAGCATGATGTCCTTCTCCAGGGACTGGTCCTGCCTGACAGCATATCCAAAGTATGAGAAATGAAGTCTTGCCATCCTCACTTCTAAGGCATGTTCTAGCTGTATTTCCTGCTAGACAGATTTATTTGTTCATCTAGCAGTCCATGTTACATAAATTAAATAATATAAAAGGAGACAACTTTTACACTTTGTTTCAAAATAGTAATTAATCATAACATTATGCCATTTCCTCTCCCTTCATCTTCTTTCACTCCTAACTAAGCAACTAACTAGCTGACTACTGCTTTAATACAATTTTACCCTAAATATCTGTAGTTTATCTGGGGAATCTGAATTTCCACCACCATTTTGGTGATTTTTATTTTGTGTGTTTCATTTCATAAACACCTAAATATTCCTTTGATTTTTTCCCTATAAAATGCTTAAACAAGGTGAAAAAAAAAGAACACATGAAAAGGATTTTAAATTATTATTAATTGTGTATAAATCAAACTTCCTGGTAGTGAAGTAGGGAGGCCCAAGGCTTAGAAGCTGCTTTTTGCTTGGGGGGTGGCTGTTTAATAAGGCTGGAACCTGAGGTAGGCAATCCTGGGTCTTAGAGGATGCTTCTCACCTGGGGACAGTTCTATATGAAGGCCAAGGCCCGAGGTAGGTGGGACTGGGGCTAGGTGCTGCTTTTCGCTTGAGAGTAGCTCTTTACTAAGACTGGATGCTGAGATAGGTGGGCCCAGGGTTTAGAGGCTGCTTTTCACTTGGGAGCGGCTCTATTTTAGTGCTGTTGCCCGAGGTAGGCAGGTGCAGAGGGGTTAGAAACAACTAACGGAGATGAACTTGTCTGTCAGTTTGTCATCCTGTGGTAGCTTACATGCTGCTGTGAGGTTGGAGGCTATGCCACCATGTTGTAAAATGCCATCAGGGTTACCTGTGGTGGACAGGTTTTAGCGGAGCTTCCTAGCTAAGACAGACTCAGAAGAAGAAAGAGGCCATCCACTTCTCAAAGAATTGGCCAGTGAAAGCCTTATGAATAACAGTGAAACATTGTCTGATATATTACTAGAAAATTTTATGAATAGCCTTGAAACATTGTCTGATATAGTGCTGGAAGATGAGCCCATCAGGTCAGAAGGCACTCAAAATTTGACTTGGGAAGAGCTGGCTCCCCAAAGTAGAAAGGTCCTTAATGATATGGATAGAGTAAAGCTTTCAGAACCTCCATTGGGTGATGTTGCAGGACTCAAAATGAGTAGAAACAGATGCAAACATCCATTAATAATTGGAACGTGGAATATATGAAGCATGAATATAGCAAAATTGGAAGCTGTCAAAAATTAAATGGAACACATAAAGATCACTATCCTAGGCATTGTTGTTATGTGCCATCGAGTTAGACTTGACTCATAGCGACCCCTCCTTGGGTTTCCAAGGCAATATCACTGTGGAAGTAGATTTTCCAACCTTCCTTTCAAGGAGGGGCTGGTGGGTTTGAACCTCCAGACTTCTGGTTAGCAGTCAAGTGCCTTAGGCACTACACTACCATAGCTCCTATCCTAGGCATTAGTGAGCTGAAATGGACTGATTTTGGCCATTTTGAATCAGACAGCCAAGTGACCTACTATGCCAGGAATGACAAATTGAAGAGGAATGGTATGGCATTCATCATCACAAAGAGTGTTTCAATATCTGTCCTGAAGTACAACACTGTCAGTGATAGGATAATATCCATTCACCTACAAGGAATGCTCCTTGGAAGCAAGAATGGCCAGACTTCATCTCACTTACTTTGGTCATGTTATCAGAAGGGACCATTCCCTGGAGAAGGATGTCATGCTTGGTAAGGTGGAGGGTTGAAAAGAGAGGGGAAGGCCCTCAATGAGATGGATTGACACAGTGGCTGCAATGATGGGCTTAAGTATAGCAGGGATCATGGAGCAGGCGCAGGACCGGGCAATGTTTCATTCTGCTGTGCATGGGGTCACTATGAGTTGAATATGACTCGATGGCACCTAACAATAACAAAAACAACAAGAAAGACCAGTTAATACTAGTATTATTCAAATTTACACACCAACCACCAAAGCCAAAGATGAGGGAATTGATGATTTCTATCAATTTCTGCAGTCTGAAATTTACTGAACGTGCAATCAACGTGTGTTGATTATCACTGGTGACTGGAATGCAAAAGTTGCAAACAAAGAAGAGTTTCTGGTAGTTGGAAAATATGGCCTTGGTGCTAATAAAAACGCTGCATATCACATGATAGAATTTTGTAAGAACAAGGACTTATTCATGGCAAACACCTTTTTTTTTCAACAACATAAGCAATGTCTATACACATGGACTTCACCAGACAGAATACACAGGAATCAGATTGACTACATCTGTGGCAAGAAGCTATCTAGAACTTCAATATGTTCAGCCAAAACAAAGCCAGGAGCTGACTATGGAACAGACAATCAACTGCTCATATGCATGTTCAAGCTGAAGTGGAAGACAATTAAAACAAGTCCATGGGAGCCAAAATATGACCTTGAAACTATCCCTCCTGAATTTAGAGACCATCTAAAGAATATATTTGATGCATTGAACACCAATGACCAAAAACCAGAGGAATTGTGGGGTGATGTCCAGAACATCATCCATGAAGAAAGCAAGAGGTCATTAAAAAGACGAGAAAGGAAGAAAAGATCAAAATAGATGTCTGAAGAGACTCTGAAAATTGCCCTTGAGCTGAGAGTATCTAAAGCAAATGGAAGAACTGACAAGATAAAAGATCTGAACAGAAGATTTCAAAGAGCAGCTTGAGCAGACAAAGCATATTACTATAATGAAATGTACAAAAACCTGGAGTTAGAAAACAAAAAGGGAAGAACATGCTTGGCATCTCTCAAGCTGAACGAACTGAGGAGAAAAATTAAGCCTCGAGTTGCAATATTGAAAGATTCTATTGGCAAAATATTGAATTATTCAGGAAGCATCAAAAGAGGATGGAAGGAATACACAGAGTCACTGTACCAAAAAGAATTGGTTGATGTTCATCCATTTCAAGAGGTGGTGTCTGATCAAGAACCAAGGTATTGAAGGAAGAAGTCGAAGCTGAACTGAAAGAATTTGCAAAGAAGAAGGATCCAACATTTGAAGGAATACCCATTGAGATGTTTCAACAAATGGATGCCCCACTGGAGGCACTCACTTGGTTATGCCAAGAGATTTGGAAAACAGCTACCTGGCCAACTGACTGGATGAGATCCATATTTGTACCCATCCCAAATAAAAGTTATCACACAGAATGTGGAAATTATCGAACAATATCATTAATATCACATGCAAGTAAAATCTTACTGAAGATAATTCAAAAATGGTTGCAGCAGTATATTGACAGAGAACTTTCAGAAATGCAAGCTGGATTCAGTAGAGGACGAGGGATGAGGTATATCATTGCTGATGTCAGATAGATCTTAGCTGAAAGCAAAGAATATCAGAAAGATGTTTACTTATGCTTTATTGACTATGTAAAAGCATTCAATTGGGTGGGTCATAGCAAATTATGGATAAAATTGAGAAGAATGGGATTTCCAGAACACCTTATTATACTCATGAGGAACCTGTACATAGACCAGGAGGTTGTCATTCATACAGAACAAGGGGATGCTGCATGGTTCAAATTCAAGAAGGGGGTGATTAAAGTTATATACTTTACCATACTTATTCAACTTGTATGCTGAGGAAATAATCTGAGAACCTGGATTATATGAAGAAGCACATGCTATCAGGATTGGAAGAAGACTCATTAACAACCTGTGTTATGCAGATGACACAACTTTGCTTGCTGGAAGTGAGAATGACTTGAAGCACTTACTGATGAAAATTAGACTACATTCTGCAGTATGGATTACACGTCAATATAAAGAAAACAAAAATCTTCACAACTAGTCCAATAACAGCTTCATGGTGGATGGAGAAAAGATTGAAGTTGTCAAGGATTTCTTGTTACTTGGCTCTACAATCAACACTAATGGAAGCAGCAGTCAAAACATCAGACAACGTATTGCATTGGGCAAATCTTTTGCAAAAGACCTCTTTCAACTGATGAAGAGCAAAGATGTCTCCTTGAAGACTAAGGTGCACCTAAC
>NW_006922548.1:110737-111208 GCF_000298275.1 Orycteropus afer afer
ATATACCAGAGCACTCAATATTTATGCATTTTATACTGCCTTAAAATATAAACATAGTTATTGATATTGTTAGAAATGTGATAACTTCTGATAGAATATTCCTGGAATTGATGGTAATTGTAGCTTCCTTCAAAAATCACTAAGGAAGACACTCTTAGTGTGTTTCTCCCATACAGAATTATAATTATAAGATTTTGGAGAGATAAAAAGACATCTGAATGCTTGGTATTTTATTAAGCTATGCAATAACACATTGTCCTGGTGCAAAAGATTTTTGAGGTGTCATCATTTGACCTTCTCTAACTTCACAAGAGGGGGAGAGAGAAATAAACATCAACACCCCAAGGCTGATTCCTATGAGACAAAAGTCAAACATCCTGCCACATATATACCAATTCTGACAATACTTCTGCAAAAAGGACAAGGAGGCCACACGTTCTGACCTCCTCTAATCCCACAAGAGGAAGACAG
>NW_006922548.1:111479-114838 GCF_000298275.1 Orycteropus afer afer
GAGAGAGTTCTGCCTCTAGGAGGCCTCCTTTTGAGCCTGGCAGAGTGGTCAAACCAACCAATCATAACAACAGAATTCTAAGCACCTGAGAGTGAACCTCCCATAACATTGTGTTGTGCCACGCCCAACAGAAATAGTCCAGGTGGATAACATTTACAATCAGGAGCTCCTCAGTTGCTCATTCCACCACTGAGTTTACAATTACTTATGGGTAGAAAAGCCACACTAAGTAATTTACTACACTGCAACTTCCCATGGTACTCTATACTTCTCTGCTGGGTTCAATAATTTGTTGCAATGGCCAGACAGAATTCACAGATATTACTCAGGATTATGGGGTTTCTTAGCAAAGTAATAAGTTACAATTCAGGTTCAGGAACAAGCTAAGGATGCAATTCTTTGATCAGGACAGCCATCCCTCTGCTATGCCTGCAGGTAAACCCCTCTTTAGTTCTCTGACTCTCAGCCTGGCCTCTTCTCTGCTTGGGTGTTACAGAGATCTTTTCACTCTGGTGATAGGTACACCCCACTCTGCCACCAAGCCCCCTGCCCAAAAGCACTCAACATTTTCCCTCGATGGGCTGGCAAGTGTACCACTCTGTCTTGTGCTGGTCTCTTGGTTCTTCTGTCACTGCTGCCACTGTCTCTCTGCCAACTCTCTGCCAAGGAAGTCCAGTGCATGGATCTCAGGTCAAAGGATGGACTCCACTCCTGGCTTTTCCTTCTTCTTTGCAGTGAGATTCCCCCTTCTGCCTCTCCAATGGGTCATTTTAAGCCTAACAGAATGACAAAACTAACCAATTCCCACATTAGTGTTCTGCAATTGCAGTGCAGTGAATTGCTTAATATGGCCCTTCTAGCCATCATCCCTTATTTTGTGATGTATTGTAAATCCTAGTCTCTATGCCCATTTAGGGTGGGATGTATGAGTCCTGCCTTGCTGGAAAGTGTGACTCAAGTCACTACCCTTAGCTTCCTTGAGGGTATATATATGAATGTTCTGGGAAAGATGGCTCTCTTTTCCAGTCCTGCATTTGGTTTGTCAACATCTCACCCCTGGGTTGTTGGGGCCTGACACAGCAGCTAGTCATCTGACTTGCCGATTTGGGTTTGCCAACCTTTGCAACCACAGGAGTTGGAAGAATTGTCCAGACCTACTCACAGAGTTGGGACTTGTCAGCCTGCCAGCCTCCACCATAACCACATGAGCCATTTCCTTGGGATTTTGTGAGCAAAATATGGAACCCTAAGACAGGAGGGCAATTATTGAGGAGAGGAGGAAGAGTTGATATCAGAGACAATGAATGGAGTGGCATGGCAGTTTGGAAAATTTGGACATTTGGGACATCTTTAACCTCCACCTCATAGAGACTAGCCTTGTGCTGATCTTTCTAAAATAAATTATTCAAGTAGTTGGTGTCAGAAGTGTGATTCACTGCAATGGCTCCAGACACATGAAAGCATGTGATTTTGTAAGAGAAGGAAAGAAGGGGCCTAAGAAGTGAAAGTTTTCATTCTTAGATGGTTACTTTGGTTGTTGTTACATGTAATGGTGGAATATAGAGATATTATCTGCAGCTGAAGGGAGAAAGGTCTGAAGTGAGAGCCAGGCTGATTAAAGGAGATAATTGATCCAGGCTAGGGCTTTTGGTTACACCCAGACAGAGGCCCAAGACCATACACATAAAATGTTAAGATAGTCTAGGTGAAGAAACAAAACTAGAATGTTTTAAAAAGATTTATGTATTTTAGATTGTGTGTTTATCTGAATGTACTTTGGATATAGAATGTTCTCTTACATAGTGGTATGTTAGAAATAATTATTGGGTATGAATAACAGAGCATGTAAGCCAATCCCTGGAAGTAAGGTTGGGCAATCTACTTCTGTAGTGATACCACCTTGGAAACCTAAGGAGAGGTCTCTATGAGTCAGATCCGACTCCAGAGCAGTGGTTGTGCTTTGCATTCAAGTCCACCTTCAGCCAATATTTGATTAGATATGTTAAAAGGGGAAATAGAATCTGCCTTGAGGAAACACAGGCTTTTGTTTCAAGCCCTGTGTGTAGAGTATAGAGGGCTTAGGTAGAAAACTTGAACCTCACTCAGAACCTTCAGAGTCAGGAAATTTGCATCTGAAAAGACATGGAAACCCACCCATGTCTGTTCAAAGAACAGAAGATTTGCATTTGAAGGAAGGAGTTGAAGGGAGCTGGTGAGTAGCAGGCTATATGCTGCTCGCTTGTGACCACCTTGATGAGTGGAAGTGGGGGAAATGCAGCAATGAAGAAATGGGCCGAATTTGGTACTCTTTGACCTAGCCTACAGAGGCTAAGGATCAAATGATGGGCTGGCTGGTCTGAAGTGAAGGGAGGAGAGTGACTCCCAGCTTCCAGGTGGTACCCAAGACCTAGCTGGGATGGCTAAAGCTGAGTTGACCAGAACACACCCAAATAAAGAGGAAGATGTTTGACACCAAGCTGTTGTTAAGTTGCTGTAATTTGATGACTTTCTCTGGACTGCACTTTGGTTACGGATACAGATGTTCAAAGTTACAAGCAGAACAGAAGATACTTCAGAGAGAAAGGACCATGCTTGTCTCCTCAGAGTGCTGGTTTGACAGGAACAGGCAGAATGAAAATTGGCTATTTAAAATGAGGGGAAATAAAGGCATGAAGTGACTGGCTTACATGCTTTCATGGGGGTGCTAATTCTTAAACTGATTATGAAGGTGTTGCTAATTTTTGAAGTATGAAAGAGACAATGGCTAGAAAAGACAGAGGGTGGCCTGCAGTACAGCCATAGTCTGTAACTCCTGCTAGATTGCTGGGCGGGACCATGCAAATAAGGTGTGCAGAACATTGATGTTGAGGTTGGTTCATTTTGTCACTCTGCCAGACTTGAAATGAGCTTTCCTAGAGGCACAAAAGGATCTAGTAGCATAGTGCCTAAGGCACTTGACAGCTAACCAGAAGGCTGGCAGTTCAAACCCATCAGCCACTCCTCAGAAGGAAGATCAGGCAATCTACTTCCATAGTGATACTGTCTTGGAAACCCAAGGAGGGGTCTCTATGAGTTGGGTCTGACTTGACGGCACATAACAACAACAACAACAGAGGCACAAAGCGGGGTATTACTGCCATCAAGAGAGAAGAACTAGAGGTGAAGTGGAGCAAGTCTTTGGATCTCAGATAGCCATGCTGAACCTCCTTGGCTGACAGATGCCTGGCTGAGATAGAGACGCCCAGATGAGAGAGATGTGCCAAGCTGAGAGAGAGATGCCCAGGTGAGAGACAGGTGCCTGGGTGAGAGAATGATGTCCGGGTGAGAGATGGCAGCAGTGGAGCCAAAATGCAGGAGAC
>NW_006922548.1:116235-117359 GCF_000298275.1 Orycteropus afer afer
GAAAACAGGAATAAACACTAGAATGAGAAACCTTTGGTTCCTGGATGGGATTAAAAAAAAACATGGACTGAAGTAGCTGTTTTGTTGAAATCAGTTACCCAAGACAAAAGCCATTCATGAGATTTAGGAGAGGTGGATCTAACTCCTGAGGTATTGGTTAGTTGCATGTATATGGAAATACAGAGTGATAAGGAAAAGGTGAGACTTATAATTCCTTGGCTGCTGTTATCAGTAATAGCTGCAATGGCAGGGAAAAGTATTATAGGGGGTGGTAGTAACACTGAACCAAGCTCTTATCTGTTCCAATCAGAGTTATGACTGCTCGTCTCAGGGCCCACTTAGAAAGGAAAAATAGTGTCAGAACAACAGGCATTACCCCCCAAAACTGCTGGTCACCAAGAAGGTAGTTTGGGAAGAGACAAGCAAAACCAAGAAACTATTGAAATCAGCGGGTATAGTGTAAAAGATTTGCTTCAGTTTGTAAATCTATATAATCAGATCTATATCAGCTTCCAAAGGAAGTTTTACCCTGAATTCATACTTCTAGCCTCCTAAACTTAAGAGAATAAATTTCTGTTTGTAAAAGCCATCCACGTGTGATATTTCTCTTATAGCAGCACTAGCTAACTAAGACACACACCAAGTAAGAAACGTAATTTAGCAGTAGTGAGCAGACAAAGAGGAACTCTGGTGGCATAGTGAGTAAGGCATGTTGCTGCTTACAGGAAGGTTGGCGGTTCAAATCCACCTGCTGCTCCATAGGAGGAAGATGAGGCAATCTACTTCTGTGAAGATTTACAGCCTAGGAAACCCAATGGGGGTCGCTATGAGTTGGAATCGATTCGATGTCATTGGGTTTTTGGTTTGGTTTGAGCAGAGGAAGAAATTCCATTTATAGTACTCAGTTTTATAATTGTAAAGAGTAGAAATTTTTAATCCTTTTGTGGAATGGGAATTAGAACACTTAATTGTACTCATGAGAAACCTGTACATAGACCAGGAGGCTGTCATTGAAACAAAACAAGGAGATATTGCCTGGCTTAAAATCAAGAAGGGAGTGTGTCTGGGTTGTATCCTTTCCTCATACTTATTCAATCTGTATGCTGAGCAAATAATCTGAGATG
>NW_006922548.1:118729-120180 GCF_000298275.1 Orycteropus afer afer
GGGAAATACTACATCCAGGTGCCCAGCCACTCAACCAGGCCCAGCCAAGTTGACACACAACCTTAACTACCACATATACCATAGATTGCCAAAAGAAAGAACAAATCTGTCATGGAAGAATAGCTAGAATGCTCCTTAGAAGAAAAGATAGGGAAACTTTGTTTCACATGCTTTGGATATGTACTCAGGAGAGACCAGTTCCTGGAGAAGGACATCATGGTTGGTACAGTAGAAGGCCAGTGAAAAAGAGGAAGATCCTCAATGAGATGGATTCACACAGTGGCTGTAAAGAAGGTTTCCAACATAGCAAAGATTGTGAGGATGACTCAGGACCTGGCAGTGTTTCATTCTGTTGTAGATAGGGTTGCTATGAGTTGGTACTAACTCCATGGCACCTAACAACAACAACAAAAATATTTACAAGATTATTTTGAGACTTGTTTATATAAGTATTTTAAAGCTTGCAATTTGTTTGGAGAAAATAATCTATGTTCTTTAATTATAGCCAAGAAACATGGTAATGAAAATTTATTTTAATATTGGTACACTTTGAATATCCTAATAGTGATACCAAGTGAATTAATATTTTTGTTCACTTGCCCTATTATTAATCAAAGAATAATGTTTTACTTAGTCATGTATTTTTCACAATGTATATGGTTGTTTTTAAAGCTCATCAATTTATTTTGTAAATCAAAGGGTTTCTATATTTTACTTTTTCCTATATTTTCCTATCTTTTCCTCCTTGATTCTCTCATACACTGCCCTCTTAAAAATTATTAACACTCACAATTTTATGATGATATATTCCTATTGTGCCCAATGGAATTTTCCCCATAGCATTATTTATTCCTTGTATCTTTATTTCTCCTTTTGGGAAAATCTTCAAAAATATGTTTTTTATTCTTATTTTACCAATATTCTTGTCACTGAACCAGGTTCCTTTGTTCTTCAAGAATAGGCTATGACTTAAGCCTATAAGAAATACTTTCATTTTTCTTCTCAAAATGGAAGAATTTTCTAATATATGTATGAATTATAAAAAATAGAATCTTTGCAAATTTCCTTTTACTTTAGTACACATTTCCCATTACAAATTGAAAATTACATTTTTATCCTTCCCCTTTTTCTTCCTTCATTTTATATTTTATGCGTTAATCTTTGGACCAAATAACCTGCTGTCTTCCATAGCTGTAAGTGCTGACTTAGTGTATTCATTCTATTTATTGTTATAATTTGCAATACTTCACTTTTGTACTATTTCCAAACTCCTATATATACTCAGGCCCCCGGGGATGGCCTCAGGGCCTCGGGCAGTCAGCTGCCACACCCAAGGCTGGCTGTTCAAACCCACCAGCCGCTCCCCGCCAGGTAGATGGGCCATCTCTTGGGAGCTCTGGTAGCATAGTGGCTAAGACACTTGCCTGCTAACCAGACGGCTGGCGGTTCAA
>NW_006922548.1:124386-125861 GCF_000298275.1 Orycteropus afer afer
TCACGCAAATTCTGCTAGTTGGGGTTTAGTCCACTTCTGTATCCTTCCCTTCAAGGCTCAGGGGTCCAAGATTATCTTCCATGTCTGTGTTAATTGGTTTTCCTTTTCTTTGTTGAAGAGGGTCTGTGCAGTCCTTCTGCCTAGACCACAATCTTTCCGGAACTCTCCCACACCATTCTTTCAGAAAATCTGAAACCTTGATCCAACAGAAATACATTGTAACTTGATCATCTGCTTTTAGTAACATAAATGCTATGCAGCTTTATTCTTTCCCAATATTTTCACTTCACATTATTTATCACAATCTTCCAAATCTTGCTTCTGTATTTAATTTATTCATTAAAAAAATGCCTCTATGTTTTTTCAGAGAAATTGTAAGGCGGCTTACATGAATGCATGCAATACAACATGGTTATATAATGTATTTTAAAGGTGGATTAATCAAAATATAATAGATTTAAAATGGCTGCAGAATATATCTTCTTAATGCTTCCTATTAAGTCTTTTACATTTTGTAGAAATGGACCTTTAATTTAACTTGTATTTTGCTAGCAGCTTAATACTAGTAAAGAAGCAACATTAAATGCATGATTTATAATGTCCCTGAAATAAAAATAAACTGGTTACTATTGCTGAAAATGAGATAATGTGCTCCTGAGGATCCTCACACAGAGAACACTGCAATGCTGTCAACCTAGTCTTAACAAAATTCTTCCAATAAATACAGCTATTTTACAGGTTGCTCCTTAAAAATCTTTACTTTGCAACCTGATAGAATAATATCATAGCATTAGAAAAAATGTAATTTTGTGAAAGATTCACATAAAAAGATTAAAATACACAGCTGTCTGCTGATCTTTTGTTTTTTAATTCAAATATGGGTTTTAGAGGATTTAGAAGACCGGATGTAATTCATGGCCTTCAAGACGTTTCCAAATTTGTTGATCTTCTCAAGAGCTTCTTATTTACTTCTTAATTTTTCAGATAATGTTATGCTTTGTTATTCTTTACTTGCCTATTTTCATCTTGGGACTTCTCTTCATTTAGGCCCCATTCTGCATAATTTTTGAAGACTATTATCTACTTTTAAAGACTTTTCCATTTCTCCTCTTCTTGATATTTTTTTCTTTGTTTTATATACTGAAATAATCTAAAAGTGATCTAATTTACTTTCGTTAGTCCACTTATTTTCCACCTAACAACAACAATAACATATCAGATCAAATTGGCAGCAGCGACTTGAAAAGATTAGAAAATAAACTTAGGGAGCAATGACCTTCTGTTAATATGGGAGGAGCAATCTAGAAAATATGGGTGAGTATGGTTGCACAAGCTAAAGGATGTAATCAATGTCACTGAACTGTTTAAAAAAAAAAAAACTCACTGCCGCGGAGTCGGTCTTGACTCATAGTTACCCTTCCTTGGGTTTCTGAAACGGTATCACTACGGAAGTAGATTGCCCAACCTTCCTTCTG
>NW_006922548.1:125961-133444 GCF_000298275.1 Orycteropus afer afer
AGTCAAATACCTTAGGCACTATGCCACAATGAACTGTACATGTAGAAATTGTTGAATTTTTGCATGTTCTGCTGTGTATATTCTCATGAAAAATAATGGAAAATAAAATATTTAAAAAAATTTGCTAATTGAGTTTCTGTAAATTTCACATTCCTCAACAAAATTTTTTTCAAGTTTACCTTTTATATTTATTTTGAAATAATATTTTATTTGTTTTTGGTGAAGGTTTACACAACTGTTTGAGTTCCCATTCAACAACTGTTACACAAGTTGTTCCTTGACATTGGTTATATTCTTCACAAGGAATGAACAATCTCATTATTTCCATTCTGAAAGTTCCATTTCCATTAATCTTGTTTCCTTACCCCCTTACATTCCCATCTTCATTTTAATGTAATTGTTGACCATTTAGTCTCATATAGGTAATATTTAAAGGAACACAGTACTTATTTTGCTGTTATTGTTATGTGCCAGTGAGTTGGCTCCAACTCATCAGTACCCTATGTACAACAGAATGAAATAATAGCCAGTCTGGTGCCACCCTCACAATATTTGCTGTGCTGGACCTCATCATCACAGTCCTTATTGTCAATCCATTTTATTGAGGATTTTCCCCCTTTTTGCTGACCTGTACTTTACCAAACATGATATCCTTTTCCAGGGACTGATCCCTTCTGACAACATGACCAAAGTATGTAAGAGAAAGTCTGGCCATTCTTGCTTCTAGGGAACATTTCATCTGTACTTCTTCCAGGAGAGATTTATTTCTTCTTCTGGCAGTCCATGGTATTTTCAGTATTCTTCACCAAGACTACAATTTAAATGCATCAATTCTTCTTTGGTCTTCCTTATTCATCGTCCAGCTTTCACATGCACATGAGGCTATTGAAAAGACTATTGCTTGGGTCAGGTGCATTTTATTCTTCAAAATGATATCTCTACTCTTCAACACTTTAAAGAGGTCTTTTTTAGCAGATTTCCCTAATGCAATATTTCATTTGATTTCTTGACTGCTGCTTCCATGGGCATTGATTGTGGATCAAAGTAAAATGAAATTCTTGACTTCAATCTTTTCTCTATTCATCATGAATTTGCTTATAGGTCCAATTGTGAGAATTTTTGTTTACTTTGTGTTGAGGTGTAATCCATACTGAAATTTATAGTCTTTGATCTTCATCAGTAAGTGCTTCAATTCCTTTTCATTTTCAGCAAGCAAAGTTGTGTCATCTGCATATCACAGGTGGTTAATGAGTCTTCCTCCAATCCTGATGCCTGATGTTGTTCTTAACATACTCCAGCTTTTTGTATTATTTATTCAGCATATGGATTGAATAGGTATGGTGAAAGGATACAACCAGGACACACATCTTTCCTGATTTTAAAACATGCAGTATCACCTTGTTCTGTTTGAATGATTGCTTCCTATCTATATACAGGTTCTTATAAATACAATTAAGTTTTCTGGATTTCCCATTCTTTGCAATGTTATCCATAATTTGTTATGATCTATACAGACCAATGTCTTTGCATAGTCAATAAAACACATATAAACATCTTTCTGTTATTCTCTGCTATCAACCAAGATCTGTCTGACATCAATAATGATATCATTTGTTGCAGGTCCTTTTCTATATCTGGAATAAATTTCCATCAGTTTCACATTGATGTATTGCTGCAACTGTTTTTTTAATTATTTTCGGCAAAATTTTATTTGTGTGTGATATTAATGATGTTGTTTGATAATGTCCACATTCTGTTGGGTCACCTTTCTTTGGAATGGGCACAAATATTGATCTCTTCCTCTTAATTGACCAAGTAACAGTATTCCAAATAAGTTGGCATAGACGAACAGGTGTCTTCAACACTGCATCTATTTGTTGAAACATCTCAATGAGTATTCCACCAATTCCTGGAGCCTTGTTTATTGCCAATTTCTTCTGTGCAACTGGGACTTCTTCCTTCAAATAACATGAATAACAAACAAAATGAGAGATATTACAACAGAATCAACTGAAACAAAAGTGATAATATCAGGATACTAAGAAGAACAGAATTTCAACAAATTTGGAAACCTAGACTAAATGGACAGATTTCTAGAAACACACTACTTACCTATGCTAACACAGACTGCAGTAGAAATTTTGAACAGATTCATAACAATAGAATAAATTGAATAAGTCATAACCAAACTACCAACAACAACAACAAAAAAATGTCCTGGCCCAGACAGTTTCATTGAGGAATTCTACCAAACATTCAGAGGAGAGCTGAAAACAATCCTACTCAAACTATTCCAGAACACAGAAAAGGATGGAATCCTCCCAAATTTCTTTTATGAAAAAAGCATAACTCTGATACAAAAACCAGGCAAAGACACCACTAAAAATGAAAAACACACATCAATATCCCTCATGAATATAGATGCAAAAATCTTCAATAAAATCCTAGCCAATAGACTCCAACAAATACCAAAAAAAAAATGATGCATCATGACCAAGTGGGGTTCAACATTAGAAAAACAATCAACATAATTCTTTACCTAAGTAAAATAAAGAAAAAGAAACACATGATCATATCAATCAATGCAGAAAAGACATTTGATAAAATCCAACACCCATTGCTGATAAAAATTCTCAGAAACATAGGAACAAAAGGGAAGTTCTTCAACATAATAAAGAGCAAAACCAACAGCCAACATTATTCTCAATGAAGAGATAATGAAAGCATTCCACTTGAAAACAGAAACCAGACAAGGTTCCCCCATCACCACTTCTATTCTACACTGTATTGGAAGTCCTATCCAGGGCAGTAAGTCAAGAAAGAGAAGTAATAGTCAAATTGGTAAGGAAGAAGTAAAACTAGCCCCATTTGTGGATGATATGATCCTATACTTGGAAAATCCAAGAGATTCAATCAAAAAACTACTGGAACTAATTGAGGGATTTAGCAACATCGCAGGATATAAGATCAACGTCCAAAAATCAGTTGGATTCCTCTACACCAGAAAAGAGCTCTCTGAAAAGGAGTAAATAAATAATATTTACAATAGCTACCAAAAATATAAAATCCTTGGGAATAAATCTGACCAGGGACACAAAAACCTATATAAAGAAAACCACAAAACACTCCTTCAAGAAACTATGAAATCTACATAAATGGAAGAGTATACCATACTCATGGATAGGAAGATTGAACATCATGAAAATATCAATGCTACCCAAAGAAATATATACATTGAGTGCGATCCTGATCCAGATTCCAACAACATTCTTCAAGGAAATGGAAAAAACAATCACTAATTTTATATTGAAAGGAAAAGGCCTTCAGATAAACAAAGCATTACAGAAGAAGAACCAAAAAATAGGAGGTCTCACACTCCCAAATCTCAAAACCACACTAGTTAAAACATCCTGGTATTGGTACAATAACAGACACATAGACCCATGGGACAGAATCGAGAAACCAGAAATAGATCCATCCACCTGTGTTCAGCTGATCTTTCACAAAGTGTCAAAATCCATCAAATGGAGACAGTCTCTTTCATAAATGGTGCTGGCAAAACTGTATATCCATTTGCAGAAAAATGAAACAAGATTATTACCTCACACCATACACACCATACACAAAAACTAATGCCAGATGGATCAAAGACTTAAATGTAAAACCTAAAACTGTAGAGTTCATCAGATAAAAAAAAAAGGAGCAAACTTAAGAGCCTTAATATGTGGCATTAATAGACTACCAAACATAAGTGGAAATGCATAAATAGCAGAAGATGAACTAGAGATTGATACTTTATAAAAATTAAATTCTTATGAGCATCTAAAGATTTGCCCAAAGAATAAAAAAGAGAACTTATAGATTGGGGAAAAATATTTGGCAAGACATATCTGACAAGGGACAGATCTCTAAAATTTATAGAAAACTCCAACACTTCAACATCAAAAAGACAGAAAATTCAATTGAAAAATAGGCAGAAGACATGAACAGACACTTCACCAAAGAAGATTTTGAGGTGGCCAGCAAACAGAGGAAGAAATGTTCATGATTATTAGCCATTAAAGAGATAAAAATCAGAATAATAATATACCATCTCACCCCAGCATTAATACCAATGTTCAACAACACAGAAAATAACAAGTGCTGGTAAGGATGTGGAGAGATTGGGATTCTCATACACTGCTGGTGGAACTGTGAAAAGATAAAACCACTGTGGAAAACAGTATGGCAATTCCTTGAAAAGTTGGAAATAGAAATACCATTTGATCCAGCAATCCCATTACAGGTACATATCCTAAAGAAGTGAGAGCCAGGACACGAAAAGATATATGCATACCCATGTTCATTGCAGCACTATTCACAATAGCAAAGAGATGGAAACAACCCAAGTGCCCATCAACCAATGAATGGGTAACAAAACTATGGTACATAAACACAATGGAATACTATGCAACCCTAAAGAACAATATAGAATCTACAAAACAGCACATAATGTGGATGAAATTGGAGGACATTAGGCTGGGTGAAATAAATTAATCACAGAAGGACAAATATTGTATTAATTCACTATTGTAAAAAGTCAAAAAAGGTTTACATATGAAAGGAAATTTTCTTTGTTGGTCACCAAGAGTGACAGGGAAGGGGAGGGAAAATTGCTAGATAGCTGAGAGACAAGTATTAATTTGTGTGAAGGGTAAGGCAATATACCAAAATCGAGTGACCAACACAGTAACGCTAAAGAAAAGGAAGACACAGAGAGGTGCACAAGAAGTATAGACAACAAAGATAAACACCTTTACTTAAACAATACTGCATTATCAGTAATAACATACATTAATCTATGGGTAGATACATATGTAGACAGGCTGAATGATCAAGTATGCCTAGGCAAAAGAATATGCCCGTGACCATATACAAGTTTGGCAGATGATATTTCTACATAGGTATTTGGACATGCTATAAGAATGTCCATATATATAATAGAGCTAACAGGGTGCAAAATTATGATAACTTCTTATCCACAGCCAACCACTCTAAAGGAGTGAATTGTTGGACCTGTGGGCTCAGGATCATGGTCAAAAGGGACATCAACTTCAATTGGCATAACATGCTACACAAAACATTTTTCTACATCTTACTTTGGTGAGCAGCAAGGGGGGTCTTAAAAGCTAAGATGCAAAAATTGATTTCTCTTCTTCCAGAATAAAGAATACTACTACTAATAATAATAACATGGAAACAATTAGTCCAAGGGACTAGTGGACCATGGGAACTTCAGCCTACATGACCCTGAGACCAGAAGAACTAGATGGTCTCCAGCTACCAGTGTGAACCACTGGGAAAAGGATCAAAATAGGAGATCCTGGATAGAGTGGGAGAAAAATGTGGAATAAAATTCAAAGTCATAAAAAAGACCTGGCTTCCTGGTCTGATAGTGTTCTTGTTACCAGTGCCACTCTGACAAGAATATACCACAAATGGGATCACTTTAACAAACAGGAGTTTATTCTTACAATTTGAAGGCTTTAAGTCTGAGTTCAAAGTACCAGGCTCTAGGGGTTGGGTGAAAGTCCCTCAACCTTGGGCTTCAGCTCTGCCTCCTGCTACAGGCCCCCTGAAGCTAGAGGCATTTCTTCACTCAGCTGCTGGCTCCTGAGGCTGACAAACCCAAGGTTGAAAAGTAACAAGGTACAGTCCCAATACTGATACTATCAAACCACACAGCAGTCATTAATTCAAGTCCATTGGAAGTCCCAAGATTGGTAGAGCATGGCAGGTACTGAACAGCAGCTAACATGCAGGGTTCAAGTGTGCCATAACCTAGAGACCATTCCCAAAACTGTTTCTTATATACGGGAAGCAGACCACATACCCAATGCAGCTAGTCAGCTGCTCCAATAGATTCCACCATGGAGTTAATTACCAATTTCACCATGGGGAATAACTAAATTCAGCTGCCCAACCACTCAACCAGGCCCAGCCAAGTTGACACATAAACTTAACCATCACAGATAGAAACAGGTAAAATTTCTGAGCCTACAGGCCCCAGTCACCCCTTGCTCCTAGAACTGAACTCAGTCCCATGGTTTCCAGCAAACAATAGACATGCATATAAGGTGAATATTTACATCAGGTGGGTACACTTCTTAGAACAATCACCCATGGGAGATCTGAAGAGCAGTATTTGCACAGGGAGACAGCTCAGAGGGCAAGAAGGCATAGAAAAGAAGGACATGGGGAAAAGGTAACCAGAGGGAGGAAGTGGGAAGAAAGCTGTTACATTTCAAGGATTCCAATCAGTATCATGAACCAAAATGTGCATGAAATGCTGTATGGAAAATGAATTTGCTCTGTAAACTTTCATCAAAAGCATAATAAAAAGTAGTAATAATAAAAAAAAGGAAAGAAAAAACATACATTGTTGGTGGGAATATGAAAAGGTAAAACTACTTTGAAAAACATCTGGCAGCTCCTTAAAAGTTTCTAAAGGAGTTAGTGTATGATTTAGCAATATATATATTGCTGTGTGTGTGTGTGTGTGTGTGTATTGTTAGTTAGCTAGTTAGTTAGTTAGTTGTTAGGTGCTATTGAGTAGATTCTGACTCATGAATGTTTCCCACAATAGATAGATAAAAATGAATGAAGCACTTACTGGTCAGTGCTGCAACATATACAAACTTTGCAAACATTCTGGTTTGTGAAAGAAACTAGTCACAAAAGACCACATATTGTATGATTTCATTTATGTGACATTTCCAAAATAGGAAATCTACAAAGACAAATTAGATTACTGGTTGTCTATATGGAATACCAGAAGAACTAACAAATCTGTCCTGGAGGAAGTCCACCTGGAATGCTCCTTGGAAGCAAGTACGGCTAGACTTCGTCTCATCTACTTTGGTCATGTTGTCAGAAGAGACCATTTCCTGGAGAAGGATATCATGCTGAGTAAAATGGAGGGTCAACAAAAAAGGGGAAGGCCCTGAATGAAATGGATTGACTCAGTGGCTTCAACGATGAGCTCAGGTATAGTAAGGATTGTGAGGCTGGCACAGGACTGGGCACTATTTCATTCTGTTGTACATAGGGTCACTATGAGTCAGAGCCAACTCAATGGCACCTAACAACAACAACATTATTCTGGGTGAATGGCAAGGAGTGGGTGTATGGGGGCATGTTTGTTTACTGGGACAGGGGTTCTTTGGGGTATGATCAAAATGTTCTAAATTAGATTTTGGTAATGGATGCATAACCCTAAAATACTAAAAATACTAAAATACTAAAATGCATTAGACTGTATGTTTTAAATGAATGAATTGTACAGTATGTGAATTTTATCTCAAGCTGTTTAAAAAAGGAGGATTAAGAGACTGGATCATGACTCAAATGCCACAGATTCTCAGTTCTTATTGAGATTTAGTAGGATTCTTTTAATGAATGATTTTCCATTTACTGTGTGCTCTTCAAACATTTTCCGATATGT
>NW_006922548.1:133873-140401 GCF_000298275.1 Orycteropus afer afer
CTAATTTGTGTGTGTGTGTGTGTGTGTGTGTGTACCAAACTTTACTATTTTGGTATCAGTACTATCAGCAACCAACCTTAACTCTGGCCACAAATTACTATTGCTTTCTTTCTTTCTTTCTTTCTATTTTTTATAGTGGCATGAGCTCTTGAGAATATCCCCTTTGATGTCTGCTCATTGATGCACTAAAATCTATGCTTTAGCCAGCATCCATTCAGTACCATTGCAGGCAAAGCTTTCTACAGTTGTCCATTTTGCAATATTAAATATATCTATATTCTTCAGCAAACATGGAAAAGCTAGCAAATATGTTCTTCAAAGTGACAATATATATAAGCAATATTAAAAATGAGAGAAAAGTACTATACATACCATCCCTTGCTGGATATGAATAGTCTCAAAATATTTGATTCATAGTATAATTGCACAGCTTTAAGTTAGGGATTTCTTGTTCTGTTTGTGTGTTCATTTCTACCTGTAACAAAGTTTTTTTTTTTTTTTTTTTACTACTCTTCTGAAAACAATATTGTTGAATGAAGACAAGAACTTAAGTTTTACTTTATATTACACTGAAAATTTATTTGGGGAGAAATACCGATTGTTCAATGACTAAAAATTCTTTAAGATATGCAAACATAAAGAAAAATATTATTTCTCATCCAAGAAATAAAGAAAAACAGTGCATTACCAGATATCCCTGAAACAACTCCAATGTGAATTATGGTAACAGTAACGCTGACATGAGGGTAATCAAATGATTAAGTTACTAAAAAGAACCAAATTATTTCCCTTCACAGGATAATTTGAAAATGGAGAAATAGTTGGTTTACATTAGATATAGATGCTTCAGGTTGTTCTATTTATAGTTCATTAAGGAGGTAAATCATATGTTTAGTTTATACCATGTATAGCATTGCTTTTCACATAATTTTGCCTCATATGACAACATTTCACATGAAAAAAATAAATTTCTGGGGTAGTTTTTCATTTTCAAATTCATGTACCTTATGTTTATCATTTACATTATGTTTATTTTTATTAAAATCATATAGAAAATATAAATGTGTTACTCTGAATAAGTACACTATTACTCAGTGTGAGTGTATCAGTCAAGTTCCATTCAGGAAAACAAAAAACACTCTTGGTACTTAAACAGAAAGGATTGGTTTCTAAGGAGCTATAAAATGTAGAAGAGCAAAAAAAATGATGATGAGGTGGAGAAAAGGCCTGGAGAATAAAAAGGAATGGATAATACCAGAGATCATAAAATTGCAATTACCCTGGACTGGATTCTGCACCAGCTGTTGCAGTTGGTTCTGGATGCACCAAAACGGTACTGCCTTGGCCAAAACTAAAATCTGAAACACCAAACCCCTTGGCATCAAGTCAACTCCAATTCAAAGTGGTCCTGAAGAACAACATAGAACTGCCTATAGGGTTTCCAAAGCTGTAAATCTTTATGGAAGCAGACTACCACATCTTTTTCCCACCAAGATGCTGGTGGGTCCAAACTACCAGTTTGTAGGTTAGCAGCCAAGCACTTAACCACTGTGCAATTAGGTCTTCTTTTGACTAGCATTGTTGTTATTGTTGTTATGTGCCCTCGAGTCAGACCCGACTCATAGCGACTCCTCTTTGGGTTTCCGAGGCAGTATCACTACAGAAGTACATTGCCCAACCTTCCTTCTGAGGACTGGCTGGTGGGTTTGAACCACCAGTCTTCTGGTTAGCAGTCAAGTGCCTTAGGTACTATGCTACCAGAGATCCCATTAGAAACACTGAAATCAGATGTTGCCACTTTTTAGGTTGCTGGAGTAGCCTTGTACAAGGTGATGCTACAGGAATTGTGAACAACTGCCAGAAACCGTCAATTCTGAGAGCCCAAAACATGAAGTTTCTGTCTTCTCCCTGATTTCTGATCTCCTGTTAGTGACTACTATTGGCAGAATATACCAGGAAACTAGTTGGAAGTGAAGGTAGAACATAAGAATATGTAGAAACCCAACCCAAGAAGTACACTGCAGAATAAAGAAGGGCAGACATGAGGCTGAGAATCAACAATAAATAATCTAAGAAAGGAAGTAACAAAGAGATAGGGATCTTGGTGACTTTTTGAGGAGATTATAAAATGTACAATAAGTACAATGTATCTGATTTGTATTAAGTTTGAGATAAATTAAGATATTAACCATATATACATTGGATATAAGGAGCTCTGGTGGTATAGTGCCTAAGGCATTTGACTGCTAACCAGAAGCCTGGCGTTTCAAACCCACCAGCCACTCTTCAGAAGGAAGATTGGGAAATCTACTTCTGTAGTGATGCTGCCTTGGAAATCCAAGCGGGGTTGCTGAGTCAGATCCAACTTGACAGTAGTGAGTTTGGTTTGTTTGCTGGGACATTGGATATATGTTGTATCCTACAATCATAATGGTATTTCTAAAGAAGGGCAACCCAGGGGATACAGCTCAGTGGTAGGGTGCGTGCGGGATACAGCTCAGTGGTAGGGTGCGTGCGGGATACAGCTCAGTGGTAGAGCGCATACTTAGCATGCATGAGGTCCTGGGTTTGATACCAAGTATCTCCATTTCTTTAGGAGTTCTGGTTGCATAGCGCCTAAGGCACTTGACTGCTAACCAGAAGGCTGGCAGTTCAAACCCACCAGCCACTCCTCAGAAGGAAGATTGGGCAATTCTACTTCTGTAGTGATACTGCCTCAGAAACTCAAAGAGGGGTCACTATGAGTTGGGGCTGACTCAATGGCACATAACAACAACAACAACAAATAAATTTAGGATCATTTAAATAGATACAAAATGAAAAAAAACAAACCCATTGCCATCAAGTTGATTCTGACTCATAATGACCCTTTGGGAGAGAGTAGAACTCCCCTATAGGATTTCCAAAGTTGTAAATCTTTAAGGAAGCAGACTGCCTCATCTTTCTCCTACAGAGCAGCTGGTGGGTTCAAACTAAAATTAGAGCAAAGTGACCTAGCCTCTGATGTGGAATTATTAGGATTGCTTTCATATAATATAGACATAATGTAAAACATTATATGTTCATATTGAACTTTAGAAAGCTTAACAATATGTCATTCAAACATACATTACTATTTTCATTTTTCATTATCTACCTCATGTGTAGAGACCTCTGCTGGCTTAGTGCTTAAGGCATTTGACTGCTAACCAGAAGGCTAATTGTTCAAATCCACCAGCCACTCCTCAGAAGGAAGATTGTGCAATCTACTTCCATAGTGATACCATCTCTGAAACCCAAGGAGGGGTCGCTATGAGTCAGATCCGACTCAAGGACAGTGAGTGAGTGAGTTTATGATCTACCCTGTGAGTTGGACACACAGATATTTCAGCTAATTTTTTTTCCACTTTATAGGTAAGGTAACTGAGGTATGGAATGATTAATTGACTTGCTCAAGGCCATTGAACTAGTTAGTATGGAGATGGAACTTGCACCCAGCTTTTTTACCTCCCTGGTCAGTGTTCGTTTTCCTATCTATGTCAGGACATCTGTGCTGAAAGGACATCTTTTTACTGAAGACATTTATTTATTTAATTCAGAAACAAATTATTCATACAGATTAATTCTAAACTCTTCCCAATTCTGGAATATTTAGCAAGAGTTAGATAAAATTTTGTCATTTTAGCACTCACAAAATCTGTTGCTTTTCTACTGCATTTAAGCTTTTGACTGACCCAAGCATAACACTTTCAAGAGAGGTACTAAATTACAGGAAAATGAAAACTAACTCGTTTATTAAGATGATAATCTCTACATAGGAATCTTTTTGTTCTGGCTTGTGTTTTTTTAAGTAGAAAAAAAATACAGCACTGAGATAAAACAGTTCAAATAAAGCCACTAAGATGATGTCCTTCTTTAGGTAGTGTTAACTGAAGAGATAGCAAAACATATGAATATTAAAATCTCACCAGGCTCAATACAGCTTTCAAGACAGTAATTGCCACTAATACCAATTTTTCCCTTGAGATCATTAAACACAAGCTAACCAACTGAATAACTCCACAGATTAATGATAGCATATAGATATTAACATCACAACAGCTATTATTCGTCATACTAGTGTGAATGAATCTCTAATATTTTGGGGTAAATTACAATGTTTTCTTATGTTAAAAGTCTAGTTATGAATTTAAGTGCCACGGGGTTATATTGGTACAATAAAGAAGGGAAAACTATATATCAGTGAAAACAGAAAAATAAATATTTTTAAACTTTCAGACATCCTTGTGTTGGAGAAAAGTTATTAGTAATGGAATCTACTACTAACCCAGAAATATTTTCCATATAAAATAGAAGAGAAAGAAAATTTTATAGAATAAGCATTACCAGAATGTGATGCATCATGTAGTAGTTAAGGTGTCATCTTGTCTAGGCCTGGTTTTGAGTGGCTGGGCAGATAAACTTAAAAAAAAAAAAAAACAACAACTCACTGCCGTCGAGTTGGTTCTGACTCATAGTGACCCCTCCTTGGGTTTCTGAGGCAGTATCTCCACGGAAGTAGAATGCCCAGTCTTCCTTGAGAGGAGGGGCTGGTAGGTTTGAACTGCCAACCTTCTGGTTTGCAGTCAAATGCCTTAGGCACTATGTCACCAGAGCTCCTAGATGTAGTTACTTCCCATAATGAGACTGGTAATCACCTCCATGGTGGAATCTACTGTGAGCAGCTGAGTAGTTGCCTTAGGGATGTGGTTGGCTTCCAGCATATAAGAAGAAATTTTGAGGAATGTCTCTAGCTTCTTGGCACATCTGGATCCTGTGTTAGGCCGAGTCTTCATTTCATTGGTCTGCCATGTTGTCTGTTGATCTTGAGACTCTTTCTGGAGTTGAACTAGTTGCCTGTCATGTTGCTTGATAATTTTGGGACTGTGCCATTTTACTTGTCAATGTTGGGTTTGTCAACCTCAGCAGCCAGCAGCTACTTCAGTGGGCCAGGAGCAACAGGCAAAGCTAAAATCTAGGGGCCTTCACCCAGCCCCTAAAGCTGGCACTTTGAACTCGGAATTCTAGCCTCCTAAACTGTAAGAAAATAAATTCCTGTTTGTTCAAGCCATATATTTGTGGTATTTTCTGTTAAAACTACACTAGAGATCCAAAACATATCACAAGCAATCTGCTAAAGAGATTGAAAAGACAGAGAGAAATCTTAACCATTATGTAGGTAAGGAGGAGCTCTGGTAGCATAGTGCCTAAGGCACTTGACTGCTAACCAGAAGGCTGGCAGTTCAAACCCACCAGCCACTCCTCGGAAGGAAGGTTGGGCAATCTACTTCTGTAGTGATACCTCCTCGGAAACCCAAGGAGGGGTCTCTATGAGTCAGGGCCAACTCAACGGCACATAACAACAACAACAACATGTAGATAAGGGGTTACAATCATTATATTCATATTTCAATGATCATCATTAATTTTTCTAATCCTTCTCATGCAGAGATAGGAGCTTTGGTGGTGTAATGGTTAAGGCATTTGGCTGCTAACCAAAACGTCAATGGTTTGAACCCACCGGCCACTCTGTGGAAGAAAGATGGGTCAATCTGCTTCCATAAAGATTTATACCCTTGGAAACCCAATGAGGGTCACTATGAGCAGGAATCCACTCAATGGCAGTGAGTTTTCAGACTCAGAGGTAGGGCTGGACCATGAATTTATGCTAATCTCCTTCCAGGAAAAACTTGAAGAAGATATAGGAGAGTTACCCAAAGTCACATTTACATATGTTAGAAAGTTAAAGAATTTACAATTACAAATTATCTAAAGTAAAATTGAGAGAAAGCAATGGAGGAAGGGCGCTCCTTCCCCTATTTTTACTCAGGGAATTTACCGATTTATTTTCCATTTGTACTTATCCTTACAATTATTCCCATGTATAAACAATAACATTACAATTTTCTAATCATCTCCATTGTCTTTCTACTTTTCTTTGAGCAAGTTTCAGCCATCTGAATATCCACCAAGTTCATAGAAAAATGCAAAATAAAGTAATTACCTGGCGATGCCCAGACCTCTATGACTGCTGCTTGACAAAGCTCCAGCTGTCAAAAGTCTTGGGCGGAAGCCAATTCCACCTTTACTTTTGATTGTATTCTGGTCCATTATCTTAATTGCTACAATAATCTTTATGGTGATCATACTCCTTCTGGTTCATCCCAGAGGGTCCAAAACTGATTTTCATGTTTCCCATGAATCAGGCCGCCTTCCAGATGACTCTCTGATTTCCAATTCCAAAACCCCCAGTTTTCCTAGAAATCCCCATGATGAGCCAGAGCTGGAAAGGCCCCTGGGAATCCTAAAGACATTGAGAATTCATATTGGTGGAAAGATATCATGGCTACTCAACCTCCTACAATACCAGCCCCTACCATACAACATAGAAAAGGGATTACTCCTGATAGGAAAAAACCTTGGCCTAAGTGGCTGCCTCCTACAGTTAAGCCTCCTTTTAATGTAGTTTATAGAATTAATGGTAGACTTTGGTATCCTCCTCGGGGAGGG
>NW_006922548.1:141256-150556 GCF_000298275.1 Orycteropus afer afer
AGTCAGATTCTACTCATAGTGACCCCTCCTTGCATTTCTGAGGCGATATCATTACAAAAGTAGATTGCCCAATCTTCCTTCCAAGTAGTGGCTGCTGGTTCAAACCCACCGGCCTCTTGTTAGCAAACACCTTAGGCACTACACCACCAGAGATCCACAGACAATTGTATAAGAGCTTAAACTGTAAAGCAATTTGTTTGTGGTCTACAGAGGGAGCCCTAACTCCATTTTGTGTCTTGACATAAGTTCTTCTATGTCATTTAAGTTCTTTATATTAATCCCCCAATGTTTGCTGACCATTAAACCAACAATGAAGCTATGCTTAGACAAGTCTGAGGCAAGCCCAGGGAGGGGCAGTTTGCCCTCAGGAAGAGTGTAGTTGAAAGTACATTATGCAGAAGGATGCTCACACAAAGAAATAGGGAATATTCCTCAGCATTTATTGAAGGCAGACAAATGCTATGTAACACAAGTTAAAGTTTGCAGTCCTGGCACTATGACCTAGGGTCACATAATCATAAATCATAACCTGAACACCATGTAGCCAGGTAATTAAAACTCCAGAACCAATCCTGTAACATTTCTTAACCTACAATTATGTATGTATTTAAATCATAGTTATTTCTTTGCTTCTGTAGTCCCACCTGCAACAGTGATGATTTTACCTGCCACCGGACATGATCTTGTAATGATTTCCTTTGTTCCATATCATATATAAAGAACATCATGACTGTCATTCATCGGATTCCATCAGCTTTTGTACTGCGTGCTGACAATTTCTCTCACCCAGATGATTGTTTTGTCTTTGTCTTGTTTAAGGCTTAATAAAATGCTCTCAAGAGAACATTTTTGAAACTAAGGTCTTCTTCCCTAGCACAAAATGGCAATGAGGATGGGATCCAAAACCATCCTTCCCAGTGGGACCGCTGGAGGGTAGAGAACTGGAACAAGCAACAGAGAAGGGGCTTCTTGTGCCCCACCATCTTCATGGACCTGGGGACCCTGTGAGTTAAGTCTTCCTGGATTTTGATCCCTGCATTTTGGTGTGGCTCTATAAGATCTTTTAATAAGTCTTGTTTTGTATTTTTCCATCTGAGTACTCTTAACACTTTCTTTCTGTTTGTTTGCCTTTGATAATCTATTAAAGGATCTGAGAAAAAATAGCAGTTGGATTTGTAAGAAACTAAAATTAGATTCTAAGATACAACTCTTGCATATATCTAAAGATTGTGTTTTAGCACCTCTAGGAGTGTTAGGTTTCATCTACATATTTACAGATTTCAAGAGAAATCGCATGTGCTGAACTCTAACCTAATAAGTTTTTCTTTGCTGTTTATTATTATTATTATTATTATTATTGTTATATTATTTTTATTTTTCCCTCACTCTACCTAACACTTGCAGGAGTTTATTTGCTTTCACTGGTAAAAATAGTTTAAGGTTCTGATTCTGTCTTTTACAAGAGTTTGTTTGTCTGTGGTGGTGGCAGTAGTGTAAGGTTCTGGATAAATTACTGTCCTGGAAGTTTTCAAGCTTGTGGAATTTTGGGCTCTGTAAGTTGCAAAAAAAAAGGGGGGGACACAGGACAAACAGTAAAAGCCAGTAGAGCACTTGCCACCCTTGAAAGATGGCTAGAGACTCCTATGTCAGGATAAACTTGGATCAGCGGACAGGCCAGAAGCTCTAGGCTGCCTATTGGCCACAAGACAATGCATCTGCAACTATCAAGTGCATATGGTTTAAGCAATACACTGTCCAATCATCATGATACTTTGTTAGGGTTTTACTGAGCCTGAGAGTTCTAAACTGAACAAACTTGAAACTTCCCTGAAAATGGGAAGTGTCATATCTAAAGGAAATGTAGAGTTCTCTTATTGACTTAGGATACTTTTTTTTTTTATCTTATCTGCTTAACATAGTCTCATTAAGGACAGTCTGGGAAAATAAATATGGCCATTTTGAAGTTCTCTTCACAGTAACTTAGAATCTCAGAGGATCAGGTCCTTGCCAGGAACTTTATTTGGCCCTGTG
The DNA here is from genome assembly GCF_000298275.1 of Orycteropus afer afer. Taxonomy (NCBI): domain Eukaryota; kingdom Metazoa; phylum Chordata; class Mammalia; order Tubulidentata; family Orycteropodidae; genus Orycteropus; species Orycteropus afer. The sequence goes on from NW_006922548.1 coordinate 143,288, forward strand.
GAACCAAAGTTTCAACCTAATTCTTAACCTCTTTGATAAATAAGCCTGGATTTTCCCCTTACCAGTATGCCAGTTTGGGGTTTGTACTTTGGATAAGAAAGACTAAAGAAAAATTGGTGCCTTTGAATTGTTGGCAAAGAATACTGAAAATACCTTGGGCTGCCAGAGGAACGAACAAATCTGTCCTAGAAGTGCAGCCAGCATACTCCTTAGAAGCAAGAATGGGCAGACTTCATCCCACATATTTTGGTTGTATTATCAGAAGGGACTAGTCTCTGTGGAAGGATATAATGCTTGGTAAAGTAGAGGGTGAGTGAAAAAGAAGATGACCATCAATGAGATGGTTTGACACAGTAACTGCAACAATGAGCTCAAGCACAGCAAGGATTGTGAGGATGGTGCACAACTGGGCAGTGTTTCCTTCTGTCTGGTAGCATAGTGCCTAAGGCACTTGACTGAAGGCTGGCGGTTCAAAGCCACCAGCCACTTCTCGGAAGGAAGATTGGGCAATCTACTTCTGTAGTGAAACTGCCTTGGAAACCCAAGGAAGGGTCGCTATGAGTCGGGTCAGACTCGATGGCAAATAACAACAACAACAACATAGTCAGAATTGGCTTTATGGCACCGAGCAACAACTTTTCCTATACTAGAATTAATTTAGAATTGCAGTGATTGGTTTGAAAAAATTAGTTCCTATTTGTTGCATTTCGTTCCCCTGGAAAACTTGTCTAATGTTTGTGTTGCATGACATTGTCAAGTAAAGCTTAAGGAAAATTTTGTTTCTGCTTGAAAAGATTTTGGTCTGCTCTTTTGCAGACATTTTGTTCTGGGACTCTGGTTCTATTAATCTAGATTTTGAGCATCTTGATGAGAGTTGCTACAAGTAATCTGTAATTTGACTGAGACATTGAGAAACCAAATGAGTGCTTTACTCTTGCTAAGTGATGCCATGTGACATTTTGTGTGCATGTTTGGGTGTAAACACCAAATCTTGCAGGGGGAATCTGGCAGCTCTTGACCTGTTTTGTGAAATTTACAGAGGGAGACAGCAACTCTCAACCTGTTTTGCAGAAATTTTGATGTAAACCAGTCTATTTGAAAAGTACATTGAAAGAGATAAAATATTTATTTTGATTGGTATAATATGGCCTTAAAAGGAAACAAATTTTACTCAGTTGCTTTCTATAAAAAATTTTTTGAAGCATACAAGAGATAGGAATATTAAAATGTAATTTTCACCTACAGATGGTATTATTTAATTAGATTATAACATTTCTTCTCATCACTCGTCTGTCAGTTTGTCATACTGTGGTGGTTTGCATGATGCTGTGAGGCTGCAGGCTATGCCATTGGTATTTCACATATCAGCAGGGTCACCCATGGTGGACAGGTTTCAGCAGAGCTTCAACACTAAGACAGATTGGAAAAAAAGGAAGGGACCATTCACTGCTCAAATAATTGGCCAGTGAAAACCTTATGAATAGCAATGAAACACTGTCTGATATGTTACTGGAAAATTTTATGAGTAGACTGGAGACATTGTCCTTCAGGTCAGAAGCACTCAAAATATGACTGGGGTAGAGCTGTCTCCTCAAAGTAGAGTTGACTTTATTGACACGGATGGAGTAAAGCTTTTAGGACTTTCATTTGCTGATGAGGCACAACTCAAAATGGGAAGAAAGATCTACAAACGTCCATTAATAATTGGAAATTGGAATGGATGGAGCATGAATCTATGAAAATTGGAAGTTATAAAAAATGAAATAGAACACATAAAGATTGATATCCTAGGCATTAGTGAGCTGAAATGAACTGGCATTGGCCATTGTGAATCAGACAATCATATTATCTACCCTGCCAGGAATGACAAATTGAAGAGGAATGGTGTGTCATTCATCATTACAAAGAATGTTTCAAGATCTATCATGCAGTTCAATGCTGTCAGTGATAGGATAATATCCTTTTGCCTATAAGAAAGACCAGTTAATACTACTATGATTCTAATTTACACACCAATCACTAAAGCCAAAGATGAAGAAATCGAAGATTTTTACCAACTTCTGCAGTCTGAAATTGACCAAACGTGAAATCACAATGTAGTGTTTATTACTAGTGATTGAAATGTGGGAATTTGGAAACAAAGAAGACTCCATTACTTGGAAAATATGGCCTTGGTGATAGAAATGATGGCAGAGTGCATGGTAGAATTTTACAAGACCAATGACTTATTCATTGCAAGTACCATTTTCAACAACATAAGCAGTGGCTATACACATGGACCTCACCAGATGGAATACAAAGAAATCAGATAGACTACATCTGTGGAAAGAAGTGATGGAGAAGCTCAATATCTTCAGCCAAAACAAGACCAGGCTGATTTTGGAACAGACCATCAATTGCTCTTATGCAAGTTCAAGTTGAAGTTGAAAAAAATTAAAACAAGTACACAAAAGCCAAAATATAACCTTGATTATATCCCACCTGAATTTAGAGGCCATTTGAAAAATAGATTTGACACACTGAACACCAATGATAGAAGACCAGATGAGTTGTGAGATAGCATCAAGAACATCATACAGGAGGAGAGCAAAAGGTAATTAAAAAGACAGGAAAAGAAGAAAAGACCAAAATAGATGTCATGAGAGAGTCTGAAACTTGCCCTCAAATGGAGAGTAGCTATAGCAAATGGAAGAAATAACAAGATAAAAGAGCTAAAGAGAAGATTTCAAAGAGCAGCTCAAGAAGACAAAGTAAATTATTATAACAAAAAGTGCAAAGATCTAGAGTTAGAAAACCAAAAGGGAAAAGCATTGTTTCTATTCTCTAGTGCTGCCCTAACAGAAAAATACCACAAATATATGCCTTTAATAAACAGGGATTTATTTTCTTACAGTTTGTTGTTGTTGTTGTTATGTACCATTGAGTCATCTTTGACTTACAGCAATCTTACACACAGCAGAACAAAACACTGCCTGGTCCTGTGCCAGCCTCATGATCCTTGCTATACCTGAGCCCATCATTGCAGCCACCGTGTCAGTCCATCTTGTTGAGGGCCTCCCCTTCTTTGTTGACCCTCCACTTCACCAAGCATGACATCCTTTTCAAGGGAATGGTTCCTTCTGAAAACATGACCAAAGTACGTGAGATGAAATCTGGCCATTATTGCTTTCAAGGAGGATTCCAACTGCACTTCTTCCAGGACAGATTTGTTAGTCCTTTTAGCAGACCATAGCACTCAGCATTCTTCTCCAAAACCACAACTCAAAAGCATCAACTCTTCTTTGGTCTTCCTTATTCATTTTCCAGCTCTCATATGCATAAGAGGTGATTGAAAATACCATGGCTTGGGTTAGGCACACCTTAGTCTTCAAGGAGACATCTTTGCTCTTCATCACTTGAATGAGCTCTTTTGCAACAGATTTGCCTAATCCAATATGTCGTCCGATGTCTTGACTGCTGCTCTTATTGCTGTTGATTATAGAACCAAGTAATATGAAGGCCTTGGCAACTTCTATCTTTTCTCCATCCACCAAGAAGCTGTCTATTGAACCAGTAGTGAGGATTTTTGTTTTCTTTCTATTGTGTAATCCATACTGCAGAGTGTAGTCTTTAATCTTCATCAGTAAGTGCTTCAAGTCATCCCCACTTTCAGCAAGCAAAGTTGTGCTGTCTGTGTATCACAGGTTGGTAATGAGTCTTCCTCCAATCCTGATGCCACATTCTTCTTCATGTAATCCAGCTTCTCAAATTATTTGCTCATGATACAAATTGAATAAGTATGATGAAGGGACATACTTCCTTCTTGATTTTGAACCATGAAGTATCCCCTTGTTCTGTTTGAATGACAGCCTCCTGGTCTATGTACAGGTTACTTGTGAGTACAATCAAGTGTTCTGGAATTCTCATTCTTCTCAATGTTATCCACAATTTGCTATGATCCACACAATCGAATGCTTTTGCATAGTCAGTAAAGCATAAGTAAACATCTTTCTGGTATTCTTTGTTTTCAGCTAAGATCCATATGACATCAATAATAACACACCTCATTCCATGTCCTCTTCTGAATCCAGCTTACATTTCTGGAAGCCCTCTGTCAATACACTGCTGCAATTGCTTTTGAATTATCTTCAGTAAGATTTTACTTGCACGTGATGTTAATAATAATTTCCACATTCTATAGGATCACCTTTCTTTGGAATGGATACAAATATGGATCTCTTCCAGCCAAATATGGATCTTTTCCAGTCAGTTGGCCAGGAAGTTGATTTCCAAATCTCTTGATACAACCGAATGAGTGCCTTCACTGGGGCATCTGTTTGTTGAACAATCTCAATGGGTATTCAGTCAAATCCTGGACCCTTGTTCTTCACCAATTCCTTCAGTTCAGCTTCGACTTCTTCCTTCAATACCATTGGTTCTTGGTCATATGCCATCTCCTGAAATGGATGAACATTGACCACTTATTTTTGGTACAGTGACTCTGTGTAGTCCTTCCATCTTCTTTTGATGCTTCTTGCATCATTCAATATTATGCCTATAGAATCTTTCAATATTGCAACTGAAGGCTTAAATTTTTTCCTCAGTTTTTTCAGCTTGAGAGATGCTAGGTGTGTTCTTCCATTTTGGTTTTCTAACTCCAAGTCTTTGCAAATTTCATTATAGTAATTGGCTTTGTCTGTTCGAGCTGCTCTTTGAAATCTTTTGTTCAGCTCTTTTATTTTGTCATTTCTTCCATTTCCTTTAGCTACTCTCTGTTCATGGGCAAATTTCAGTCTCTTTTGACATGCATTTTGGTCTTTTCTTCCTTTCCTGTCTTTAATGACTTCTTGCTTTCTTCATGGATGATGTTCTTGATGTCATCCTACAATACCTATGGTTTTGGTCATTGATGTTCAATGCATCAAATCTATCCTTTAAATGGTCTCTAAATTTAAGAATGATATTATCAAGATCATATTTTAGCTCTTGTGGACTTGTTTTAATTGTCAACTTCAACTTGAACATTCATATGAGTAGTTGGTGGTCTGTTCCACAATCAGATCCTGGCCTTGTTTTGGCCAAATATATTGAATTTCTCCATCACATATTGCCACAGTTTATGAGGCTAGAAGCCCCAGTTCAAAGTGCCAGCTCTAGGGGCTGAGGGAAGGTTTCTCAACCTTGGGCTTCAGCTCTGTCTCTTGCTGCAGCTCACTGGAGCTAGAGGCTTCTCTTAACACAGGCAGCTGCTGGCTGCTGAGGCTGACAAACCTGAGGTCAACAAGTAAAATGGCACAGTCCCAAGATTATCAGGCAGCATGGCAGATCACTAGTTCAAGTCCGAAAAACATGCCCAAGATCAGCAGACAACATGGCAGGCTACTCACTGATGACTGGGCCAAATGCAAGATCCAAGTGTGCCAAGAAGCTCAAGAAATTTCTCAAAGCCTTTTCTTATATACTGGAAGGAGACAACATCCTTAAGTCAGCTACTCAGCTGCTCACAGCAGATTCCTCCATGGAGGTGATTACCAGTCCCATTATGGGAAATAAGTATATGTAGTTGCCCAGCCACTCAAAACCCTGCACATCCAAATTGGCCCATAACCTTAACTATCACAAGCATGCTCAGCATTTCTCAAGCTGAAATAAGTAAATAAAATATCCAAGCCTTGAATTGTGTGTTAGACTGGGTTCTCTAGAGAAATAAAACCAATAAAGCTTATATATAGAGAGAGAGAAAAAAAAATTATCCTAGGAAAATGACTCACACACTTATAGAAGAAGCTGGCAAGTCCAAAAGTTCTTGGATCAAACCTCAAGCTGGAGACTTTCCCCGACTCTTGCAGCTGCAGGGGCTAAGGAGCTCAAGGTTGACAGGTAGTATACTGTCTGTTGACTCCAACAAATGACAAATCCAAGATCTCCAGGCCGAATGGTGGATTGTTCACTCACGGACAGTTGTAGGCAGCACAACAGAATCCCAATCCACAGAATAATGTCTCTTTTCCCCAGGATGTCCATCAATATACTAGAAGCAGGCAACACCCCTAGGGAAATTCCCTTTCAACAGATTGGCTGCTCAAAACATATTCATCTGATCCCATCATGGGAATAACCACATCACAACTGCTTAAACCACACACAATTGTGGTCCAGCCAAGTTGACATCCACAGCTCCAACAATCACAAATTGCAATATGGAAGGATTCTATGGCTAAAATATTGAACAATGGAAGGAGCATCAAGAGAAGGTGGAAGGAATATATACAATCACTGTACAAAAAAGAATTGGCCAATCTTCAACTATTTCAGGATGTAGTATATGATCCAGAACTAATGGTATTAAAGGCAGAAGTCAAAGCTGCACTGAAGGAATTGGCAAAAAAAACAAGGCTCCAGAAAATGATTGAATACCCATTGAGACATTTCAAAAAATGCATGCAGCACTAGAGGCACTTACTTATCATGCCAAATAATTTGGAAGACAATTACCTGGCCAAGTGCCTGGAAGAGATCCATATTTGTGCCCATTCCAAGGAAAGGCGATACAACAGAATGTGGAAATTATTGAACAATATCATTAATATTAGACACAAGTAACATTTTGCTGAAGATAACTCAAAAACAGTTGCAGCAGTATATTGACAGGGAATTGCCAGAAATGCAAGCTGGATTCAGAGGAGTACATGGAATGAGAGATATCATTGCTGATGACAGATGGATCTTGGCTGAAAGAAAATAATACTAGGAAGATGTTTACTTGTATTTTATTGACAATTCAAAAGCATTTGTTTGTGTGTATCACAATAAATTATGGATAATTTTGTGAAGAATAGAAATTCCAGAGCACTTAATTGTTCTCAAGAGAAAACTGTACATAGACCAGGAGCTTGTCATTTACACAGAACAAGAGGGTACTATGTAGTTTAAAATCAAGAAGGGTGTGTAGCAACATTGTGTCCTTTCATCATAATTATTCAATTTGTATGCTAAGCAAATAATACAAGAATCTGGATTACATGAAAAGAATGTGGCATCAACAGTGGAGGAAACTTCCAATAAATTTGAAAATCTGGAAGAAATGGACTGATTTCTAGAAACATACCATTTACCTAAACTAACAAAGACTGATGTGGAAAAGTTGAACAGGCCCATCACAAAAGAAGAAATTGAACAGGTCATCAAAAAATTGCCAACTAAAAAAAGTCCTGGCCCAGACAGTTTCACCGGAGAATTCTACCAAACATTCAGAGAAGAACTGATACCAATCCTACTCAAACTATTCCA
>NW_006922548.1:164056-165700 GCF_000298275.1 Orycteropus afer afer
ATTCTTTTCTCTATTCCTGAGCAAAAGAGAGAGTAAGAAGGACATGATACTTCCGGTAAGATGGAGGAATAGGCAGACAAGCAACACAGACCCTCTTCAACAAAGAAAAGAAAAAACAATTGATAGAGATAGAGAAGATAATCCTGGAGCCATGAGCTTTGAAAGGAACTATACAGAAGTAGATTAGGCACCAACTACTGGAAAAACCTGAATGAAAACAGTGAGTACTGAGATGGTCAGAGCTGTGGACTGTCAGATACTCTGATGGGACCAACAGCCTGACTATTTCCAAGTGGTTCTGGAACCTGAGAATTGACCTAAAGATCAGCCCTGGTCACCAAGAACTGAAGGGACAACCGCGCTGGTGTCCTATGACTAGGAAGGGAAACAGCAGGGAGGGAGATAACCTGAGCTGCTGACTTTCTGCTATCCAGAGGTCACAGCCATTTTGGTTGTTTACAAGTGGCAGCCACTTTGGATATCTAAAGTGACCAAGGGCACAGCCATTTTGAATGTTTACAAGTGGTGGCCATTTTGGATATATAAAGTGACTGAGGGTACAGCCATTTTGCATCTTTACAAGTGGCAACCTTTTTGGAATTTAAGGTGACAGCATTCTCATTTGGATTCCAGGGACCTAAGAATAGGCTCTGTTTGCTAAGGTCAGCAGGGACATACACAAGGCTGACAATGAGAAAGGAGAGAGGTGGTGAGTGTATAAGTGCTGTCAACTAGTGAATAGAGGAGCACAGTGCCCTGCTTGTGTAGATAACATACAAACAAAACAAAGAAAATGAAAATTTTGGGCAAGTCACTCCAACATAAATCACCAATTGAATATAACAGAGCATCACAGTCCACACAAAGAAACAAGATAAATAAGGAGAAACAAGGGGCCAGGATACAGACCTAAAACACATCCCTGAGGAAGATGCAGCATTGTAACTCCCTGATAAGGAATTCAAAAGAATTATATTTGGGTATCTACAATGAATTGAGAGACAGATCAAGGAAAACACAGAGAAAACCCTAGAACAATTTCATAAGACAATACAAGAACAAAATGACAAAAATAAATGAAAAATTAGAAATGATACAAAATCTACACACAGAAATTCAAAAGATTAATACTAAATTTTAAGAAACAGATAAGACATTGAATGGTCAAAGGAGCAGAACTGAATCAATGGAAGACAGAATTAGTGACACTGAAGGCAAATATCTGAACACTTATTTTGAAAGGGATAAATCAGAATAAGGATCAGAACAAAATGAAGAAAGCCTAACTTTCATGTGGGATACCATCAAAAGGAATAACCTACATGTAATTGGAATTCCAGAACAGGAAGAGAAAAAGAAAACCACAAAGAAAATTGTCAAAGATTTGTTGGAAGAGAATTTTCCTGGTATGATGAAAGATGGCAATATATCCATTCAGGAAGTCCAAGGAAACCCAAACAGGATAGACCCCAAAAGAAAATCACCCAGACATATCATTATCAAACTTACCAAAACCAAAGACAAAGAAAGAATCATGAGAGCAGCATGGGAAAAGCAAAAAGTTACCTACAAGGGGCAACCAATAAGACTAAGCTCAGATTCTTCAAGAGAAACCATGCAGGCAAGAAGACAATGGGATGGTAT
>NW_006922548.1:168134-170446 GCF_000298275.1 Orycteropus afer afer
ACATGACCAAAAAAGGTGAGACAAAATCTGGCCATTCTCACTTCCAAGGAGAATTCCAGTTGTACTTCTTCCAGGGTGGATTTGTCTGTTCTGACAGTCCACAGTATTTTCAGTATTCTTAGCCGACACCAGAATTCAAAGATATGAACTCTTTTCCTGTCTTCCTCTTTATTTTGAGGTGTAATCCATACTGAAGACTGTAGTCTTTGATATTCATCAGTAAGTGCTTCAAGCAAGGTTGTGTCATCTGCCTATCACTGGTTGTTAATGGTTCTTCCTCCAATCCTAATGGAACTCTAGGGAGCCTAAAAAATAATCACAATGATACTCACCTGGGATAACCCGAGGAAGTGTTCATAGACCTAGACAGAGACTTAAAGTTATATCCATATCAATGAACTGATTGAGCAGAGACCTTGAGATTTCCAAAACTAGTGGTAAAATCTTACAGTGCTAAATTTACATTCTGGAAAACAGGGGAAACAGTAAAAGTGTTAATGAAAACTTGCAAACTTTAAATAAATTTTATTTCAACAGTAATTACATTTTGTGATATACTGATAATTTAAAAAGTCTTAAGGTAATTTACAAGTATTAAATTGAGTTAATAAATATTTGTTGTAATTTATGGATTATATACCTTTTACTGGAGCTCTGATGGCAGAGTGCCTAAGGCATTTGACTGCTAACCAGAAGGCTGGTGGTTCAAACCCACCTGCCACTCCTTGGAAGGAAGGTTGGGCACTCTAGGTCTCTAGTGATACCACCTCAGAAACCCAAGGAGGGGTCACTAGGAGTTTGATCTGACTTAATGGCAGTGCGTATACCTTTTACTATATGCTACAGAGAAGGGAGATATATATTTGGGTCTGCTAATGAATGTGTTCATTTTGCCATTTAAAAGGGCTGTGTTAGAAGTGATATACAACAGAGAATGTTTAAAATATTAATAAAAAAGAATTTATTTGATACTTCTGGTTAAAGTTTAATGAGATTTTTAAGAGCTTTAGGGTTAGATAACATATAAAACAAAGAATTATGTTTCTTGGTGTTAAAGTAACAATTTATTTTTATTCCTTGATTGAACAGTTAACATTTTTTTCCATGATCTGCCTCGAAGGCCAGGATTTGGCCTCTCATTAGAATAAGATCTCTGAGTCAAACCAAGCCACATGATTTGGGAAAAGAAATAAGAAAGGTAAGATTTTTACCTTTAAGATTTTTTATTAAATAACTTTATTGTATTTTAGTGATCTATGATAAACTCCTGACAATTTTGAAACTTTGTGAAAAGTCAGAAACATTGTTTCTACTTCAGGAATCTGTACATAAACCAGTAGGCTGTTGTTTGCACAGAACAAGAGGTTACTGCATGGTTTAAAATCAGGAACGGTGTGCAACAAGGTTGTGTCCTTTCACCATATTTATTCAGTCTGTATGCTGAGCAAATAATCCAAGAAGTTGGATGACATGAGCAATAATGTGGCATCAGGATTGGAGAAAGACTCCTTAGGAACCTGTGATATGCAGATGATACATTGCTTGCTAAAAGTGAAGATGACTTGAAGCACTTACTGCTAAAGATTAGATTACAGTCTTCAAGTACAGATTACACCTCAACATAAAGAAAAAAAAATCCTCACAACTGGACCAGTAAACTGCATCACGATAAATGGAGAAAGGATTGAAGTTGTCAGGGACTTCATTTTACTTGAATCCACAATCAACACCCATGGAAGCAGTTGTCAAGAAATCAGATGTCTATTGCACTGGGCAAATCTTCTACAAAACACCTCTTCAAAGTATTGAAGAGCAAGAAAGTCACTTTGAAGACTTAGGTGTGCCTAACCCAAGCCATGGTAATTTCAATTGCCTCATATGCATGTGAAAGCTGGACAATGAATAAAGAAGACAGAAGAAGAGTTGATGTTTTTGAATTGTGGTGTTGGCAAGGAATACTGAAAATACCATGTACAGCTAAAAGAACAAACAAATCTACCCTGGAAGTACAGCTGGGATGCTCCCTGGAAGCAAGAATGGCCAGACTCCATCTGTCCTACTTTGGTCATGTTGTCAGAAGGGACCATTCCCTGGAGAGGGATATCATACTTGGTAAAGGAAAGGTTAGCAAAGGAGGGCAAATCACTCCACAAAAAGAATTTACACAGTGGCTGAAATGATGGGCTGAAATGTAGCAAGGATGGTGAGAATGGCCCACAACTAGGCAGTGTTTTTTTTTTTTTTTTAGGATTTGGGTGAAGATTTACAGAGTAAATTCACTTTTCATACAGCAGTTCACATACACTTTGTCT
>NW_006922548.1:171088-174114 GCF_000298275.1 Orycteropus afer afer
GGAGAATTCATATTGTTTACCCATGGAGCTTTTTATAACTATTCAGATATTTACAGACTAATAAGCTTGGCATATTCTTGTTATACCTTACTATACAGCATTATGTCTCAAGATTACTATGTGTTATATGTGAGTATCATTGGAAATAAAGTTAATCATTTTATGTAGTGATATTTTGTTCTAAAGTTTTTAAATGACTTTATTTGACTTTGCATTAGTTATTGTTTTTGTTTTTAATTCCTGCAAAGTTTTTTACTTTTAAGAAATATTATTATAAGTTAATCTTGGCTATATTAAGTTTTGTCATCTTCAGATAAACTTTTGCTTTGCTGACTTGCTGAAACACTTGACCAAAATATTCTGACAAAAAGACAGACTATGTTGGACTTAGGAAAAGGCTTGTGACTTTTTTGATGTGGATTCCACTAGACTGAATCAAGATTTCCAGGACTTTTGTGTATAAGCTAATGAATTCATAGAATGTATCTAATCCAGAATTACATGGAAGAAAAATTAACTATGTAAAACTGAACTAAAGAATTACTATAGGATTTATATATAAGTATTGCTCATGTTTTAATGTTCTATTCTCTAGATATAAGAAACTATTTTTTTACTTTCTCTTAGATTGTCTAATTAGTGGGTTTATTGTTTTAACCCATAGATGTGAACTGGTTCTTCTTATGCTATTCCTATGTATTTATATAAAATCAATTAAACAAGAGGAAAAATAAGAAATATAAGAAGGATGTAAAATTGAGACCAGAAAAGAAACTTCCCTCCGAGGAGTAGTTGGTGGGTTTGAGGCACCAGCCTCTGGTTAGCAGTCAAGTGCCTTAGGCACTACGCTACCAGAGCTCCATATTGTTACTAGCAGCTAAAATAATTTGTTCTTACATTAAAGAAATAATCAGACTTTAAGTGGATTTAGATATTGTGATTCTTGAATTAGAATTTTTTTTATTGGTAAGCTTAGAGGAGTTATAAATACCATACAAAAAGAAGTGTCTGGAATTTGAGCTATGATTTTACAAAGTAGAATGACATTAAAATTTCTTGCTAAATCTCTCAAGAATAGTTTTGTGCCTTAATAGATGAATATTTCTGTGTTCAACTTCAGGTTATGCAGAATATCGCTGATGATAACCCACATGAAAGCAATTCCTGGTGCTGCTTACGTGTAAACAAAGGCCTGATAAGACTTGTTTCTTTGGTATAAAGATCTTAGGATGTTGGTTTTGTGAGTTATTTCAGACAAGTGTCTTCATATTTTTTATGTCTTTTTCTACTTCTTAATTCACTGTTCAGATTTATGACTTTCATGGAAGTTGGGGTAACCCATACCGACCATTGCCTTAGATCTCCTTCTGAAATTTGAATCTTGGAAAAACTGGTGTGTGACAACCACTTTTGTGTCAAACAGTGGTCCAGATAAACTGGTAGGAGCATTTTTCTGTGGGTGTTGTGTTCTTTTGAAGTACAATGCTGTCAGTGATAGGATAGTATCCATATGCCTATAAGGAAGACCAGTTAACACACCAAGCACCACAGCCAAAGATGAAGAAATTGGAGATTTTTACCACCTTCCGCAGTTTGAAATTGACTGAACATGCAATCAACATGCATTTATTATCACTGGTGTTTGGAATACAAAAGTTGGAAACAAAGAAGAATCACTGGTACTTGGAAAATATGGTCTTGGTGATAGAAATAATGCTGGAGATCACATGATAGAATTTTGCAAGACCAATGACTTATTCATCACAAATACCTTTTTCAACAACTGAAACGACAGTTATACACATGGAATTCACCAGACAGAGTGCATAGGATTCAGATTGACTATATCTGTGGCAAGAGGTGATGGAGAAGCTCGATATGTTCAGCCAAAACAAGATAAGGAGTGGACTGTGGAACAGCTGCTCATATAGAATTTCAAGTTGAAGTTGAAGACAATTAAAAAAAGTTCAAGACAGCCAAAATATGACTTTGATTATATTCCTCCTGGATTTAGAAGACATCTAAAGAATAGACTTGATGCATTGAACACCAATGACCAAAAACTGGACATCAAGAACATCATCAACGAAGAAAGCAAAAGGTCATGAAAAAGACAGGAAAGGAAGTAAAGGGCAAAATGGATGTCAGAAGAGACTTTGAAAATTGCCCTTAAATGAAAAGTAGCTAAAGCAAATGGAAGAATCAACAGGATAAAAGAGCTGAACACAAGATTTCAAAGAACAGCTTGAGAAGATACAGTCAATTATTATAATGAAATGTGGAAAGACCTAGAGTTAGAAAACTAAAAAGGAAGAACAGGTTCATTATTTCTCAAGCTGAAAGAACTGAGGAAAAAATTTAAGCCTTGAATTGCAATATTGAAAGACTTCATGGGAAATATGTTGAATGATGAAGAAACATCAAAAGAAGATGGATGGAATGCAGAGAGTCACTGTACCAAAAAGAATTGGTAGATAATCATTCATTTCAAGAGGTGGCATATTACCAAGAACCAAGGGTATTGAAGGAAAAAGTTGAAGCTGCACTGAAGTAATTGGTGAAAAACAAGGCTCCGGGAATTGACAGAATACCCACTGAGATGTTTCAACAAATGGATGCCATGCTGGAGGCACTTACTGGGCTATGCCAAGAGATTTGGAAGACAGATCCTTGGCCAACTGACTGGAAGAGATCCATATTTGTAGCTATTCCAAACAAAGGTGATCCCTCAGAATGTGGAAATTATTGAACAATATCATTGATATTCCAAGTAAAATCTTACAGGAGATAATTCAAAAATAGTTGCAGCAGCATGTTGTTGTTGATGTTGTTAGGTGCCGTCAAGTCATTTCCAACTCATAGCGACCCCATGCACAGCAGAACGAAACACCACCCGATCCCGCACCAGCTCCACGATCCTTGCTATACTTGAGCCCATTGTCTCAGCCACTGTGTCAGTCCATCTTGTTGAAGGCCTTCCCCTCCTTCGTCGACCCTCTACCTTACCAAGCATGACATTCTTCTCC
>NW_006922548.1:174854-175452 GCF_000298275.1 Orycteropus afer afer
ATCTTTCTGGTATTCTTTGCCTTGAGACAAGATCCATCTCACAGCAGCTATGATATCCCTTATTCCATGTCCTCTTCGGAAACCAGTTTGCACCTCTGGAAGTTTTCTGTCAATGTACTACTGAAACTGTTTGTGAATTATTTTCATTAAGATCTTACTTGTGTGCGATATTAATGATATCGTTCAATAATTTCCACATTCTGTAAGATGATCCTACTTTGGAATGGGTACAAATATGGATCTCTTCCACTCAGTTGCACAGATAACTGTCTTCAAAATCTCTTGGCATAACTGAGTGAATGCCTCCAGTGTGGCATCCATTTGTTGAAATACCTCAATGGGTATTCCATCAATTCCTGGAGCCATGTTCTTCACCAATTCCTTCATTGCAACTTCAACTTCCTCCTTCAGTACCATTGGCTCTAGATCATATGCCACCTCCTGAAATGGATGAAGATCCACCAGTTCTTTTTGGTACAGTGACTCTGTGTATCCCTTCCATCTTCTTTTAATGTTCCCTGCATCATTCAATGTTTTGCCATTAGAAAGAATCTTTCAATATTGCAACTCGAGGCTTAAATTTTTTCTTCAGTTCTTT
>NW_006922548.1:177222-178677 GCF_000298275.1 Orycteropus afer afer
AAGTTCTGTCAATTTCAGACTTCAGAAGTTGATAAAAATCTTCAATTTCCTCATCTTTGGCTTTGGTGGTTGGTGCATAAATTTGAATAATTGTTGTATTAATGGGTCTTCCTTGTAGGCGTGTGGATATTATCCTATCACTGACAGCATTGTACTTCAGGACAGATTTTGAAATATCCTTTGTGATGATGAATGCCATGCCATTCCTTTTTAAACTGTTATTCCCAGCATAGTAGATCACATGGTTGTCTGATTCAAAATGGCCAAAATGCCTAGGATATCAATCTTTATGTGTTCCATTTCATTTTTGAAAACTTCCAGTTTTCCTAGATTCATACTTTGTACATTCCATGTTCTGATTATTAATGGATATTTGCCGCTGTTTCCCCTCAATTTGAGTGGTGCCACATCAGCAAATGGAGATCTCGAAAGCTTTACCTTATCCATATGAGTAAGGCTGATCTTACTCTGATAATGCAGCTCTTTTGAAGTCCTACTTTGAGAGCTTTCTAAGCTAAGTAACTTATCTTCCTCATCTGAATTGGACAATATTTCTGGACTATTCATAAATATGCACAGTAATGTATCAGACAGTGTTTCTCTGCTATCCATAAGGTTTTCCCTGGCCAATTCTCTGAGAAGTAGATGTTCTCCTCCTTCTTCCTAGTCTGTCTCTGTCTGCAAGCCTGGCTGATACCTGTAAAAGAGGTGCACCCCACTGGGTTTGAAGCACCAGTGGAACAGTCTCAAGACTCACAGCAACACATCACCACAGTAAGACAAACAGACAGACAAGTTTGTCTCCCTTAGCTGTCGGAAACCCCTGCAACCACCCTTACCTGGATCCTTGCAGCTAACTCCTCCATTGGTTCTAGTCCCATTTGCCTTTTCTGTCCTCTCCCTGCTTCCTGCCTTGTTGCTTGTCGGGGGTGGCCTGGGATCCCTCTCCTCAGGATCCTGGCTCCTTGTGGTTGACTCTTGATCTGTTCTGGTACCCTTTGCCTTTTCTGTCCTCTCCCTGCCTCTTGCCTCACTGCCTGTTCTTAGGTCCCTGGAATATGAATGAGAATGCTATAAATTTAAAATCCAAAATTGTTGCCACTTGTAAACCTTCAAAATGGCTGCACCCTCTGTCACTTTAAATATCCAAATTGGCTGTCGTGTGTAAATAATCAAAATGGCTATGCCCTCCGGATAAACAAGAAGGTCAACAACAACAACAAAAAAGAAAACCTGCAATATCATGGGATAGTGCAATCAGAGAAAAAAGGCAGAGAAGGAGAATAATGAAGAAAAAATGGGAAAAAATGCAAAGAGAAAAACAAGGAATGGGGTTAACCATGAGAAAAAAAGAAGAAAAAAATTTTGCAACCAGGAACAGGTAAAAGAAAAAAGGTGAAAACTAGGACCTGGGAGAGGAATAATAATAAAAAGGACAAAAGTATTAATAATAGT
>NW_006922548.1:180037-182426 GCF_000298275.1 Orycteropus afer afer
GACTTCGTCTGACCTACTTTGGTTATGTTGTCAGAAGGGACCATTCTCTGGAGAAGGATGTCATGTCTGGTAAAGTGGAGGGACAACAAAAGAGGAGAAGGTCCTCAACAAGATGGATCGACAGGGTGGCTGCAGCAATGGGTTCAGGTATAGTAGTGATCGTGATGCTGGCACAGGGCCAGGCAGTGTTTTGTTCTGTTGTATGAGTCAGAGATGACTCGACAGCACATAACAAAAACAACAATTGAAATGATAGAAACAGGGTGCCTGCATGGGAAAAAGACACTCTTATAATGGTGATCAAAATTTTTTTATGGAAATTGTTGATCAGAAGAGGGGAAGATAGAGAAGGTAACTTAAAACTGAGAAGTTTAGCCTAATTAAAATGGTTGACACAGTATTTGGCTTCAACTTCATTTTAAGTTAGGCTCCTCTTCTGTTTCTGAAAAGATGACCCATTATTGTTGGTAACTAAACAAGGGAAGGGCAGTTTGCCCTTGTGAAGAACACTTAGTATGTTTTAAATAGATGAACCAAAGAATCCCAAAAGTAGGAGTCCATCCAGTATTATACTGGTAATTATGTATCTTTTAAACCCTTAAATGAATATTTTCCTACAGCTTTTGGTCATTCAGGAGGTCTTACTCCTCAGGACACATGGACTTTAGAATACCCTGCAAAAATGTCAACCAATAAGTACTGTCAATTCTAAATAATATTTTTTCACAGATCACAGAAGCATTTCAAAAACTGGACTTTCCAGGCCTGTCAGGTTTCACTCCAAAATATTATATATATTGGAGGAGACCTCAGTTAAAGGACTTATTAGAACTCCACTGGAATAGACAGAGCCTTGCCCTCCTCACCAATTCATATGCAGCTGACTGGAAGATGTTAAGCCTTAGATATATTTGTCATGGCTTAAAAGAACTACACTACTCATTTGACCTTGTTAATCATCTGGAAACTTAAACTTGAAGCTGAAATGGCCTAGTGGGTAGTAACAGACTACAGCTTTCCCAAGGTCCAAAAATAAGATCCCTCACTTAGTCTATCAAATGCAAACTCTTCAGGTCATTATTTTTGGTAGTGGTAGGTACAATAGAGTCAGTTATGACTCATAGTGACCTTATGTAGAACACAACAAAACACTACCCGGTCCTGCCCTATTCTCACAATGTTTGCTATGCTTGAGCCCATCATTGTAGCCACTGTGTAAATCCACCTTTTTGAGGGTTTTCCCCCTTTTTGTCAACCCTCTACTTTACCAAGCATGACCTCCTTCTCTAGAGAATGTTCTCTTCTGACAACATGGCCAAAGTAGGTGAGATGATGTTTGGCCATTCTCACTTTCAAGGAGCATTCCAGCTACACTGCTTCAAGGACAGATTTATTCATTCTTCTGGCAGTCCATGGTGTTTTCAGTACCTTTGCTAGCACCAGAATTCTAAGGCATCAACTCTTTTTTTGTCTTCCTCACTCTTTGTCCAGCTTTCACATGCTTATGAGACAACCAAAAATACCATGGCTTTGATTAGACACACCTTAGTCTTCAATGTGACATTTTTGCTTCTTAGAACTTTAAAGATATCTTCTGAAGCAGATTTGCACAGTGCAATATTACATCTGATTTCTTGACTGCTGCTTCCATTGGTGTTGACTGTGGATCCAAGTAAAATGAAATCTGTGACAATTTCAATATTTTCTCCATTTATCATGATGTTGCTTATTGGTCTGGTTGTGAAGACTTTTGTTTTCTTTATGTTGAGGTTTTATCCATATTGAAGATTGTAGTCTTTGATTTTCACCAGTAAGTTCTTCAAGTCATCTGCATATTCAGCAAGCAAGGTTGTGTCATTTGCATATTGTAGACTGTTATGGAGTCTTCCTCTAATCCTGATTCCACGTTCTTCCTCATATAGTCCAAATTCTCGGATTATTTATTCAGCTTACAGATTGAATAAATATGGTGAAAGGATACAACCCTGACCCCTACCCTTCCCAATTGTAAACCATGCAGTATTTCAGTGTTCTGTTTGAATGACAGCCTCTTGGTCTATGTACAGGTTCCTCATGAGAAGAATTAAGTGTTCTGGAATTCCCTTTCTTCTCAATGTTATCTATAATTTGTTATGATCCACAGAGTAGAACACTTTTGCACGGTCAATAAAACACAAGTAAACATCTTTCCGGTATTTGCTTCAGCCAAGATCCATCTGACATCAACAATGATATCTTTCATTATACATTCTCTTCTGAATTCAGCTTGCATATCTGGAAGGTCCCCGTGAACATACTGCTACAACCATTTTTGAATTATATGCAGCAACATTTTACTTATATGTGATATTAATGTTTTGATAACTTCCAAATTCTGTTGGATCACCTT
>NW_006922548.1:182926-184881 GCF_000298275.1 Orycteropus afer afer
CATCATTTCTTCCATTCACTTTAGTTACTCCCCATTCAATAGCAAGTTTCAGAGTCCCTTCTGACATCCATTTTGGTCTTTTATTCTTTTCCTGTCTTTTTAATGACCTTTTGCTTTCTTCATGTATAATGCTCTTGATGTCATCCCACAACTCGTCTGGTCCTTTGTGATTGGTGTTCAGTGCTTCATATCTGTTCTTCAGATGGTCTCTAAATTTGGATGGGTTATAATAAAGGTTGTATTTTGTGTCTCATGGGCTTAATTTTCTTTACTTTCAACATGAACTTGCATATGAGTAATTAATTATCTGTTCCACAGTCAGCTCCTGGCCTTGTTTTGACTGATGATACTGAGATACTCCATCACCTCTTTCCACAGATTAAGTCAATTTGATTCCTTTGTATTTCATCTGGTGAGGTCCACATATATGTTGTTGTTAGGTGCTGATGAGTCATTTACGACTCATAGTGACCCCATGCACAGCAGAACGAAACACTGTCTGATCCCTCACCAGCTCCATGAGCCCTGCTATATTTGAGTCCATCATTGCAGCCACCATGTTAATCCATCTCATTGAAGGCCTTCCCCTCTTTCGTCTTGTATAACCACTGTTTATATTGTTGTTTGTGTTTTCCTTAACTTTGTCAGTGTTTTCCTTGATCTGTCTCTCAATCCATTGAAGGTACCTAAACATAATTCTTTTGAATTCCGTATCAAGAAGTTCCAATGTTGTTCGTCCTTGGGGAAGTTTTCTGTGTCTGTATCCTGGTTGCTTCTTTATATTACTTTATCTTGTTTATTTGTGTGAACTGGGATGGTTAGTTGTCTCCAAAGCATTGTGGTGTCATTGTATTCATATTTAATTTGTGATTGTATGTTGGTGTGATTCACCCCAATTTTTTTTTTCTTTATTTTGTTTTGATACAGCTGAGTGAGCAGGGCTTCTGTGATCTTCTGTTTGTCAGTTGTTAGTACTTAGGCACTCACCACCTGCAGTGTAGTAAATTACCTGGTATGGTTTTTCTAGCCATACATTTTTGTAAACTCCATGGTGGAATTTGCTGTGAGAAACTGAGTAGCTTCTGATAGTTAAAATCATCCACCTGGGGTATTTCTATTGGGAGTGGCACAAAACAATGTTCTGGGAGGTGCCCGCTCTCTCTCTGGTGCTTAGAGTTCTGATGCTATGATTGGCTAGTTTGACCACCCTGCGGGGCTCAAAAGGAGGCCTCCTAGAGGCAGAAGTCTCTCTGACCTCTGGCTGAGGAAGATGTGTTGCTAAGAAAGAGACACCGGGAGAGATGCAGTGCTGGGAAAGAGACTGAGAGAGACTGAAAAAGACTGTTGGATGAGAGACGGCAGCCTGAGAGAGAGGCTGAACATCATTCCTGAGCTTGAATTGTAGCCTGGTGATTCCCTAATAAACCCCATAATCTGTGAGTTTTGCGTGGCCACTGCAGTGAATTATCAAACCTGGCAGATAGGCTTTGGATGCTGTGGGAGGAAGGGTTGATATAAGGACTGGAAGGAGGCAGCATGTCTGGCCTCACAGTAATGGACCTCAGGCTACTGATAGTGCTTCTGTCTTCCTCTTGTGCAGTTAGAGGAGGTCAGAAGATATGGCTTCCTTGTCCTTTTTGCTCCACCTGTCTCCTGGTGGTTGTAATAGAGAATGAGAGTATGTGCACAGACTCTGTTAGCTGTTTGTGAAGAGCAGTTGAGGGTGAGTTGGGGTGGTATTGACCACTGTCTATCATTGGTCAGTTAGTACAGAAGCCAGTGGTGGCCCTCACCCAGTGGGTGGGGCTGCAGGCAGTGCAGGTATGGATAGGTTGTGTGCGCATGGCTGCTGTCTCCCACATAGACAGAAAACAAACAACAAACCACCAAAAAAATAAAAACAAGAGAAAAAAAAAACACTTAAGCAAAAAACAACAAATGCAAAAAAAATAAAA
>NW_006922548.1:185352-188524 GCF_000298275.1 Orycteropus afer afer
CAACAGTGACAGTAGAAGGCAAGGCCTCTCCAACAGCAAACAAGAGAAGGCAAGGCCTCTCTCATGGTTAAATGCTTACTTGGAAAAACATCAAGTATTAAAAGTAGATGTTATTCTCCATGTTTTTATCTTATTGGGATATTTCATACTTTGGGTCATTGTGTCCTAGTAAACATTTATCATTTTACACTCTTTATTCCTGAGGAGATTTCTGTGATTGTTTTAATGACCACCTGTTGTCCTTGAGCACGTAGAGGAGTAAAACTTTAGCTCTGTAGAAAATAGGCTGATTGTATGATTCCAAGACTAATGATGTAATCGTGTACAAACATATAAATAAAGTAGAACAAAGGCATCAGGGATCGCTCTCGCAGCATATACAGGGCGTCTGCCTGGCCCCCGTTCCTTTTAAATAAAAAGGAAAACCATTAATCCTTTCATGTCGCTTCATTTTGTGACCTTTGCAGTTTTGCCAGATGTGGCGACCACACTGCTTGCAAATATTCAAAATGGCTGCCCCTTCAGGACAGCTGACAGTCCACAACTCTGTCTCCTTACTCATAGTTTTCCTTTCTAGTCATCAAGCATCAGAGTAGTTGCCCATACCATCCTTGGCAAGAAGAGCCAATTTCTAGATTGATGTCCGAAAGGAATGCCACTTGTAAATATTCAAATTGACCATGCCATTAGGACAGTGAACAGTCTGCAACTCCTTTTGTCTCCTTATCCACGATTTTAATTCAGATTCTAATAATAGTTGGTGTTTAAGTCACTTCTTTATCCTTCACTTCAAAGCTGAGGGTTCTAGGATTATCTGTTATACATATTTCAATTGATTTCTTGTTTCTCTGCTGCAGATGGGTCTGTGTAGCTTGTCTACCTATTCCAACATATTTCTGGAAGTCAGCTGCTATTTATGTTGTTGAAAAAAGGTATTTGCTATGAATAAATAGTTGGTCTTGCAAAATTCTATCATGCGATGTCTGGAGTCATTTATATCTCCAAGGCCATATTTTCCAACTATCCATGATTTTTTCTTTGCTTCCAACTTTTGTATTCCAATCATCACCAACAATCAATACATCTTAATTGCATGTTTGGTCAATTTCATATGGCAAAATTGGTGAAAGCCTTCAATTTCTTCATCTTTTGTTTTGGTGGTTAGTGCATAAATTTGAATAATAGTAGTATTACCTGGTCTTCCTTGTAGGTGTATTGATATTATCTTATCACTGACAGCACTGTACTTTAGTATAGATCTTGAAAGATTCTTTGTGACTATGAATACTATGCCATTACTCTTCAATTTGTCATTCCTGGCAGAGTAGACTGTATGATTGTCTGATTCCAAATGGCCAAAACCTATCAATAATGCCTAGGATATCGATCTTTATGTGTTCCATTTCATTTTTGGCAACCTCCAATTTTCCTAGACTCATACTTTGTTTATTCCACATTCTGATTATTAATAGATATTTGTGGGTGTTTTCCCCATTTTGAGACATGCCCCATCAGCAAATGAAGGTTCTGAAAGCTTTACTATACCCATGTCATTAAGGCCAACTCCACATTGAGGAGGCAGCTCTTCCCCTGTCTTAGTTTAAGTGCTTTCTGACCTGAGGGGCAATGTCTCAGGGATATTCATAAAGTTTTCCAGTAATATATCAGACAGTGTTTCATTGTTATTTATATGGTTTTCCTTGGCTGACTTTCTTAGAAGTAAATGGTCCGTCCTTCTTCCCAGTCTGCCTTAGTCTGGAAGCTCCCCTAAAACCTATTATTATGGGTGACCCTGCTGGTATTTGAAATAGTGGTGGCATAGCCTATAGCCTCACAGTAACATGCAAGGTACCACAGTACAACAAACTGACAGATGAGTAGTGGCTGAGGTCAAAAATTTTATTCAAATATTTATTCCTTTTGAGGTTGCTTTAGGTTGACCACTTGGATTTATTAACTGGTAAGGATTTTCCATACATGCTAGTGATATGTTTGTTATCTGTCTTCATATTCATTACTTTCATCTTAGTGTCTGTAGACTATCAACTGTCCTTTAGTGAATGAATGTTATTGAAATTATTTCTTTTTGGCTAACACTCATTTTTCCCCCAGTTGTTATTTGGGTGAAAGTTTGCAGAGCAAATTCATTTTCCATTCAACAGTTCATACACATTTTCTTTCATTACATTGATTACAATCCCCAGAATGTAATAACTCTCTTTGCATTTCCTCCCTGTGGTTACCTTTTCCCTGTGTCTTTATTTCCTATGCATTCCTGCCCTCTGAGCTATCTCCCTGTGCAAATCCTGTCCTTCTGATCTCCCATGGTTGATTGCTCTAAGAAGTGCACTTCCATGATGTAATTTTTCATCTTGAAGGCCTGTGTATTATTTGGTTGAAAGTGGGCCTGTGCATTGTTTGGATGGAAGTTAAGCCACAGGAGTGAGTTCTGTTCCAGGCCCCAAGGATGACAAGGGGCCATTGTTTTTGGGGTGTTACTAATATCTATCAGACCAATAGGACCTCTGGTGGTGTAGTGCCTGAGTGAGGTATTTGGCTACTAGCCAGAAGGCTGGTGGTTCAAACCCACTAGCCACTCCTCGGAAGGAAAGCTGGGCTATCTACTTCCATAGTGAAACTGCCTGGAAACCCAAGGAGGGGTTTCTATGAGTCAGAGTTGACTTGATGGCAGTGAGTTTGGTTTGGTTTATCAAACTAGTAAGCCTGGTCTTTTTTATGATTTTGAGTTTTGTTCCACATTGTTCCCCACTCTATCCAGAATCTCTAGTTTTGATCCTTTTCCAAATTTATGGCAGTGGTAACCAGACACCATCTAGTTATTTTGGTTTGAGAGTCATGTAGGCTGTGGTTCACGTGGTCCACTAGCCCTTGAACTAATTATTTCCATGTGTCTTTGATTTTCTTCATCCTTCTCTGCTCTGGGTGAGGAGAAACAAATTGTTGCATCTTAGATGGGCTCTCACAAGCTCTTAAGACCCTAGTCACTACTCATCAAAGTAATATGTAGAACAATGATGTTTTTGTGTAGTGGCAATCAGGCTTGATATACCCATGATACCAAGCTCACGGGCCCAGTGACTCTCTCTCTCAAGGTGTTTGCTAAGGCTAACAAGTTATCAAAGTTATCATAACTTTGTCTCCTGATAGTTCT
>NW_006922548.1:188912-194372 GCF_000298275.1 Orycteropus afer afer
AAATGATTTTGAGTTTTGTTCCACATTGTTCTCCCTCTCTATCCAGGATCTCCTACATAGATCTCCTTTCAAGTGGTTAACAGTGGTAGTCAGGCATCATCTAGTTCTTCTGGTCTCATAGTCATATAGGCTGCAGATTGCATGGTGTACCAGTCGCTAGGACTAATTATTTCCATGAATTTTTTGTTTTCTTCATTCTTCTTTGCTCTGGATGAGGAGAGACCCATCATTGCATCTAGATGGCAGCTTGCAAGCTTTTAAGATCATATAAGGACATTCTTATAGCACATACAAATACATATAATCTGCCAAATTTATATATGGTCATGGGTATATTACCTTTTGCATACCCATACATTATAATTTCGCCTGTCTAGTTATGTATCCCCCCCATAGGTTAATGTTTGTTATTACTAATAATGCACTATAGTGTATGCAAAAGTGTTCTTTGTTTTCCTTCCATGAATACTCTTTTTGTTTTCTTTTTTTCCTTAAAGTACTTTTATTCTTTACTTAAGTTTTATTAATTTATATGGGTAAACATTTCCACATATTTTAACCAAAAAAAATTTCATTTACATTTTTTTATTAGTACGTTAATCTATACTATTGACTTAATTTGCACTCATTTTAATTGTTATTATTATTAGAATTATCAACAGTTGCATGGAGATTATTTGTAATGTAATTTCTCAGAAAGCTAATACATTGCCTTCTAAAAAGACAGGGAGGCCACATGTTCTGACCTCCTCTAATCCCACAAGAGGAAGACAGGATTACCAGCAGTAACCCAAGGCCTATTCCTGCCAGGCCAGACATGCTGCCTCCCCCCAGCTCTTTCTCCAACCGTTCCTCCCAAAGCACCCACCACCTCTCTCCTGGGTTTGATAATTCGCTGCAGTGGCCACACAAAACTCACAGATTATGGGGAAGCACAGGCTACAATTTGAGTTCAGGAAAAATGCTCAGTCTCTTTCCCCAGTCCACCATCCTTCAGCCAACAGTCTCTCACAGTCTCTTTCCCAGCAGTGCTAGTCCCTCGGTGTCTCACTCAGCAATGCGTGTCTCTTGCATCTCTTTCCCAGCAGCACGTGTCTCGTTCAGGAGCACGGGTCTCTTTCGGCAGCACATCTTCCTCAACCAGCAGTCAGAGAGAGTTCTGCCTCTAGGAGGCCTCCTTTTGAGCCCGGCAGGGTGGTCAAACTAGCCAATCATAGCATCAGAACTCTAAGCACCTGAGAGAGAGTGAGCACCTCCCAGAACATTGTTTTGTGCCACTCCCAACAGAAATACTCCAGGTGGACAACTTCAGCAGTCAGGAGCTCCTCAGTTGCTCATAGAAAACCCCACCTTGGAGTTTACAAAGAATTATGGGTAGAATAGCCACACTAAATAATTTACTACACCGCACTGCCCATGAAGCAAATCATGTATAGACAAGATATATTCTATAGATGACTTTGAGTTTCCACTTTAAGGTTTGTAACCTAACCACAGGCCAAGTAGTTCTTACAATATGGCCCCATTCCATACTTACCCTCATAGCATGATTACTGAAGACTGGATACTGTAGTAAAATACAGTGAAAAGTTAGATTGTGCCTGGCTATTAAAAAAAGATATGGTCTGGAATCTTGAAAAGCTTGTCCTAAAACAAGCTGCCATCTAAAGTAGCCTCAATCAGTGTGTGCAGAAGAAAGCAAACCTATCTAAGTGTGATCAAAGGATTTAAAATAAAATCCATAATCAAAAGAATGGAATGTGTGAGAGCTTAAATTCCAATGCACTTGGTTTGTGGAAGACTGCAGTGGGAGCACTGTCTTCATTTTGAGTCCTGACATAAGTACAGATGCCATTTGAATTTTTTATGTTATTTCCCCAATGCTTGCGGACCATTAAATCAGCAATGTGACTATGCTTAGACAAGTTTGGGGCAAGCCTAGGGAAGGGCAGTTTTCCCTCAGGAAGAATGTAGTTGAAAGTACATTATGCTCACTCAAAGAATCTGAGAACTTGCTTGAGCATTTACTGAAAGTATCTAATCAGGCACATATAATTAAAACCCAGAACAAATCCTGTAACATTTTTTAACCTGCAATTCTGTATGTATTCCAATCATGGTCTTTTCCCTCTTCTGTAGTCCCATCTGCAACAGTGACACTAATCATGATCTTGTGATGATTTCCTTTGTTCTCTATAATATATGATGAACACCATGACTATAATTCTTCAGATTACATTGGCCTCTGTACTGAGTGAATGCTGATGGTTTCCCTCATCTGGATCATTGTTTTTGCTTTGTCTTTGTCTCGTTTAAAGCTTAATAAAAGGGTCTCTATAAAATATTTTTGAATCTGGGTTTTTTTCACCTTGCACACAGTTCAGGGAAATTTTAGAAGAAAATACAAGGAACTTCCAAATATTCAGTGGTTGGATAACATTTAAGTAATGGTTACAAAATTGGATGCAACTGGTATCAAAACAATCATGAGCCCCTCCTTGTGTGACAGCAGAGAGGACATGTGCAAATTTTAAGGTTTATCTTGAGGAAAAAAATGTTTTGAATGTTTTGAACCCATTTCCTGAGCAGGATGCATTCTTAAGCAAGTAAAATTCATAAGCAAACAAAATCACATTCTTCTGTAAAATTGTTTATCATGTAAATTTCTCAGGGTACAATGGAGAGTCAGAGAAATGACAAGCTGCATTCCTTGATACAGATATTACTTTTGATTCAAAATGGAGTTGTTTTTTTTCCCTCAGATCTTAGCATACCACCATCTTGTGTTGGGAACCCTAAGTTAATTTTGGGGTGCTCTTACTCAGGAGAATGAACTTTAAATGTATAATACCAGTGATGAATGCTTAAACCAGATTCTTGATTATCAATGCACCATTTTTTCCTTTGTCACACATTAATTTTAGTAGCTGTTGTGACATCCTTATTGCTTATACTTTCAAATAACTGACTGTGTTATTTTGTAGTTAACTTCAGTTTCACACAATCCAGTCCTAAGAAGTAGCAACTCTTGACCTGATAATCTAAACTTTAGCTAAGAGATTTTTCTTGCAAGGTCTAATGAATTTCTCTTGAGTTTGGTCAATCACATAAGTAACACATTTACAGGATAATTTAAAACCTTTTAGTAATTTTTTTCATCTTGCCAAATATATATTTCTTAGGCAGGAAATATAAAGATGTTCATGCTGTTATCTAGGAGCACTATTGGCACAGTGGTTAAGTGCTCCACTGTTAAAGGAATGGTTGGCAATTCTAACCCAACCAGTTGTTCCATGGGAGAAAGATGTGACAGTCTGTTTCTATAAAGATTTACAACTTTGGAAACCATGTGGATCATTTCTATTCTGTTCTGCAGGGTCACTACACAATGGAATTGACTTTATGACAGTGGGTATGCCATTAACTAGTATCAGTCTTATTATGAGGCACTGGTTCAAGAGCACAGATTGAATTTTCAGTGTTTAACATATGTGGTTCTAATTTTCTTGAAAACCAAACTCACTGCCATCGAGTCAAATCTGACTTATAGTGACCCTTCTTCAGGTTTCCAAGGCAGTATCTCTATGGAAGTAGATTGCCCAGTCATCCTTCTGATTTTGAACCTCCAGCCCTCTGGTTAGCAGTTAAATGTCTTAGATACTACGAAGTTCTAGTGGCGTAGTGGATAAGCCACTTGACTGCTAACTGGAAGATCAACAGTTCAAACCCACCAGCTGCTCTGTGGAAGGAAGATGAGGTGATCTTCTTCTATAAAGATTTACAGCCTCAGAAACCCAATGGGGGTTGCTATGAGTCAGAAACGACTCGATGCAGTGAGTAATTGTCTTCAGCACAAACCCGTCCCATGGGCCATTGTTCAAAGTCAATAGTTATATTATTTTAACAACCTACTAACTCCATGAATACTACACATCCACCTTTATTTATCTATCTATACTGGATTGCAGACAGTTTACATTGCAAAGTTAATCAAGTGACATTAGACCTATTTTTGCAGTTCCTAGTTGAATGGGGATCTCTGTGAGTCCGAATTGACTCCATGAGTGTGAGTTTGAGTGTCTGAATAACATATTTCTGTTGGTTTATGTGGTAGTTAAAGTTATGTGTTAACTTGGTTGGGCTGTGGTTTTGAGTGACTCGGCAGCTGGATGCAGTTATTACCCATGATAAGATTGAATGTGGTGTAACCATATCCATAGTAGGATCTGCTGTGAGCAGCTAAGTAGCTGCCTTAGGGATGTGGTCTGCTTCCAGTATATGTGTTTTGAGAAAGATCTCAAGCTTTTTTGGCATGCTTGGATCCTGCATTTAGCTGAGTCTTCATTCAGCAGTCTGCTGTGTTGCCTGCTAATCTTGGCATTATTTCTGGACTTGAACTAGTGGCCTGCTGTGTTGCTTGATAATCTTGGGACTGTGTCATTTTATTTGTGTACTTTAGGTTTGCCAGCCTCACTAGCCAGGAATTCTTTTGACAAATAACACAACTTTTTAATAAGTTTTGAATAGTTTCATCTTTCTGGTAGATATAGTAAGACTCCAGTGCCTTTAAAATTTATTTTACTCATAATTTGGTTGATGACACAATAACATTTTAAGCAAATAATGCATAACTAAAACCCAGACTTAACCCAGTGCTGTCGAGTTGTTTCCTCCTCATAGTAACACTATAGAGCAGAGTAGAACTGCCCCATAGGGTTTCTAAGGCTGAAAATCTTTACAGAAGCAGACTGCCACATCTTCTTCCCACAGAACAACTGGTGGGTTTGAATCATTGACCTTTTGATTAACAACAACTGCACCACCAGAGCTCCTAAATAAGGTGTATGATACAGTAAATGTTATTAGCTAATTCCTATAGTCCAGTGGAACTTCATTTATTACCTTTTTAAATCCATCTGATCATTTTCTTATATTGAATTATATTTTTGGAAATGAACAAGTTCTCTATTGTACTAAAAACATAGCTTCTAAATTTGAAGTTTGCCATGGCTTAACAGTGGCTTTTGCAGCTCTGTCAGCAAAGCCATTGCCTTTAGAAATTTTTCCTCTATGAGTGTGAGTGAATTACTAAAATCTGAATAGCAAATCAGCTATCAATTTTGATGAGATAATATAGTTCTCATTGAAATGAAGAATTTCCTCTTTTTATTTATTTATTTTCATACTCTGTTGCATGACAGACACCAAACACATTTTTAATTTTACAGATCTACTAACTGATAGTTAACTCATCTGTCTGTGCAATCTAATTCAAGACAAAATATAAGCTTACAAAATTTTATAATGAATAAGGGGCCTTAATTGAGCCACAGTACATGACACATCAGCAAATTTTACCAACTGTACATTACAATGGGGAGCTCTGGTAGCATAGTGCCTAAGGCACTTGACTGCTAACCAGAAGGCTGGCAGTTCAAACCCACCAGCCACTCCTCGGAA
>NW_006922548.1:195282-200788 GCF_000298275.1 Orycteropus afer afer
ATACCATTCCCCAAGGCTTCTACTTATATACAGGAAGCAGACTACAGCCCTAAGGCAGCTACTCAGCTGCTCCCAGTAGATTCCACCATGGTGTTGATTACCAATCTCATCATGGGGAATACTACTATATCCAGCTGCCCAGCCGCTAAACCAGGCCCAGACAAGTTGACACACAAACTGAACTACCACGGTAACTATGTGTTGTGACTTTCCTGTATCATGAATTATTTAAGATTTTTATAGTTTTATTATTATTATTATTAGAATTTATTTCAGATGTTTTGTTCATGATACTCTCCTTCAGGGTTATGTGCTTATCAATGAAATAGCCCCATAGGAGTTGGAAAAAAAATCTATAGCCAGTTATATTAGGAATAACTACTGTAAATGATGAACATGTTAAGAAACCTCCAATATTTGCTACTTGCTATCCGGTAGCATAGTGCCTAAGGCACTTGACTGCTAGACAGAAGGCTGGAGGTTCAAACCCACCAGCCACTAATCAGAAGGAAGGTTGGGCAATCTATTTCCATAGAGATACTGCCTCTGAAACCCAAGGAGGGGTCACTATGAGTCGGGTCTGACTCCACGGCACATAACAACAACATCCTAATTTAGTTACAACAATTGGTAGACTCTCCTACACAAAATTTGGCAAAGTCCCTGTCTTCTAAATGATAAAATAACTCAGAGCATGGCTTTGAAGTTGCTGGGCATATACCACTACCCTCCTATCCCTCCGCAACCCCACAAAATTAGCATTGACACGTATAAAATATCATTTTCTAAGGACTATTTTTTTTCCACATTGAATAGAAGAAGAATAAATAATGGTAAAACCTTTTAGTCTGAGTCTTTGATTTTTTTTTAATATACATGATTTTCAATACAGCAAATAATGTAGATGTTGCTTAGGGAAAAGCTGCTCTTAACAAGTTTATGTTAACGTTTATATTTTATAAGTAAAAAAATATTTCTCTATAACTGAAGGGTTCTTAAGTAAATGTCATTAAAGTGTCATATCTAAAATACATTGTCTTTATTGACCTGAGGCACTTTTGTTATCTTTGGAACCAGAGGGATTTCACATAGTGAACTGAGAAATGCATACTTAAGTCAGTTACCAGGTTCTGTGCAGAAAAACCATTGGAATAATGATCAATAGGAGCAAGGGCAGGTACAGCTCAACATGTAAGGGCTGAAGGTTCACTTGGCGTAAATTCACATATTGACTGCAAATAGTAATGTGCAGCCTTTAAGATCAAAATATACTAACCTTTTCATATAATTTTGAAATAGCAATTTGGTTTTAACGATTTAATGCTATATTTTCCACCTCCTTTTGAAGTTGTCAGTCTTTTTATCCACCCCTTCCCTACACAAACATGGTACTTTAATTTTTTTTAGGCCAGTTTGAGTTTTGAGACTATAACACCTTTTGAAATCAGAAGCAGACTTGAATTCATGATTTTGAATCATGAATGTATTTTTAGTTTACATTAGGTTAACAATTAATTAAGTTTATTTTCTCTGGGATAAATTATTTCACTATTGCATTTTAACAGCCAGCATGCTTTCAGAATATTCCTTCCTATATTTGATTTTTGATAGGCCATGTCTATTGATAGAAATTTTACTTAAACAAGGAACAGATAAATGAATTTTTATTTATCAATGTAGACTAAATTATTTATCAAATTGTATCCTGAAAACAAAATATTTTGTTAAACCTATGCCCTAGGTTTTTAAAGCACAATATGTTTAAAGCACAAAGTGTTTAAGAGCAAAAATGTCACTTTGAAGACTAAGGTGCACCTGTCCCAAGCCATGGTATTTTCAATTGTCTCATATGCATATGAGAGCTGGACAGTGAACAAGGAAGACCACAGAAGAATTGAGGCATTTGAATTGTGGCGTTGGTGAAGAATATTGAATGTAATATAGACTGCTAGAAGACCAAACAAAAGTAGAGGGTCAGTGAAAAAGAGGAAGACCTTCAAAGAGATGGACTGGCACAGTGGCTGCAATCATGGGCTCAAGCAGGGCAATGATTGTAAAGGATGGCACAAGACTGAGCAGTGTTTCATTCTGTGGTACATGTGTTGGAATCGACTCAATGGCATCTAACAATAACAACAACTAAATACAACTTTACCTCTTCACTTAAACCAGTTAAGCTGAATATGTGTGTGTGTATGTGTGTATGTGCATTTAGAAGATTTTTGAATCTTTAAGCCTCTTAAACATTTTTTTAATAGTAATTACAAAAAAGGTTTCTGTCAAGCAGTAGTAGCTTATGTAAAGCCACTTTGCTCATCTTAAAATTTTGGTTTTTCAATTTTATACACTTTTTTTAAAGTTTTTATTGTGATTTAAGTGAAAGTTTACAGAGCCAATTCATTTTTCATATACCAGTTCATACACATTTTGTTTCATGGCACTGACTGCAATTCCCCACAATGTAACAGCTCTCTTCCTACTTCCTCCCTGTAGTTATCTCTTCCCTGTGTACTACATTCCTATGCATTCCTGCCCCCCTGAACTATCTCCCTGTGCAAATACTGCCCTTCTGGTAGCATAGTGCCTAAAGCATTTGACTGCTAACCAGAAGGCTGGTATTATCCACCAGCCACTCCTCGGAAGGAATATTTGGCGATCTACTTCTGTAGTGATCTCACTGCCCTCGAGTCAGATCCGACTCATAGAGACCCTTCCTTGGGTTTCTGAGGTGGTATCACTAAAGAAGTAGCCCAACCTTCCTTCTGAGAAGTGGCTGGTAGGTTTGAAGCACCAGCCTGTGGCTAGCAGTCAAATGCCTTGTTGTTGCTGTTGTTATGTGCCATCAAGTCGGAACCGACTCATAGCGACCCCTCCTTGGGTTTCAAGGCAGTATCACTATGGAAGTAGATTGCCCCATCTTCCTTCTGAGGAGTGGCTGGTGGGTTTGAACCACCAGCCTTCTGGTTAGCAGTCAAGTGCCTTAAGCACTACACTACCAAAGCTCCTTTGAAAACCCAAGGAGGGGTTGCTATGAGTCAGATTCGACTTGATGGCAATAAGTTTGTTTCTTTGTTTTGGTTCTCCTATGATTGACCATTCTAAGGAATGTATCTACCTGATGTAAATGTTCACCCTCTATGTTTGTCTATTGTTTAGCTGGAAGCCATGGGAGTGAGTTCAATTCCAGACTTGAAGGGTAACTAGGGGCCATAGTCTCACGGGTTTCATCAGGCTCTATCAGACCAGAAAACCTGACAATTAAAAAAAAAAGATTATTGTGATTTTGGTGAAAATTTACAGAGCAAATTCATCTTCCACACAGCAGTTCACATACACTTTGTTTCATGACATTGACTGTTATCTCCCACAATGCAAAATTTCTCCTCTCACTTCTTTCCCATAGCCACCTCTTCCCTGTATCCTTCCGCCCCATGCATTTCTGCCCCCTGAGATGTCTCCCAGTGTGTACACAGTCCTTCTATTCTCCCATGATTGATCTCACCAAAGAATGTATCTATGTAATGGAAATGTTCAGCTCATATGAACCTGGCTTTTTTTATGATTTAGAGTTGAGTTCCACATTGTTTTCACACTCTATCCAGGATCTCCTACACTTAACCTTTTCAGGGTGGTTAACAGTGGTAGACAGGCACTACCTAGTTCTTCTGGTCTCATGGCCATAGGCGTTGAGATTTACATGGTTCACTAAGCCCTTGGACTAAGTGTTCACATGCATCTTTGGTTTTCTTCATGTTTCTTTGCTCTGCATGAGGAGAAACCAATTGTTGTTTGTAAATGGTTGCTTGCAAGCTTTTAAGATCCCAGTTGCTACTCACCAAAATAGGATGTAAACCAAAAACTCACTGCCATCAAGTTGAGTCAATTAGACTCATAGCAACCCCTCCTTGCATTTTTGAGGGGGTGTCTCTACTGAAGTAGATTGCCCAATCTTCCTTTCAAGGAATGGCTGGTGGGTTTGAACTGCCAGCCTTCTGGTTAGCAGTCAAATGCCTTAGGCACTACACCACCGGAGCTTCCAAGTAGGGTGTAGAACAATGTTTTCTATAGTATGCTATGCCAATTGAGCTTGATGTCCCTGTGACCATGGTCCTGAACCCACAGGTCCAACTACTAGCTCCCTCAGGGTGGTTGGCAGTGGCTACGACGTTATCATAACTTTGCCCTTTGTTAGCTCCATTGTCTATATGGATATTCTTATAGCACATACAAATACGTATGTAGAAATACCGTCTGCCAGCTTTATATATGTTTATGGGTATATTCCCTTTTGCTTAGATAGACCTGGTCATTCAGCCTATCTATCCATCTATTTACCCATGATTAATGTTTGTTATCACTGATTATGCAGTGTTCAACTTTATACACTTTATATTATTATAGTTTTACTGTCAGAATTATTTTGACCAAGATTTATTGTTCAACTTTGGGGATTAGGGAAGGGACAAGTTAATTTTTGCTATGTATCTTACTGCTTACTATTCTCTTATCTTCTAGAATACTTGTACAATGATTATGTGGTAGAGATCCCTTAATTATAACACACACAAATAGAGCATCACAACTGTTTCCATACTGATTTCTAGATTGTTCTTGTTTTTTCACCTTGGCTGCTGATTGTGCCTAGTACTTGCTCTTCAGAGTTGGTATAGGCACACTGTATTCATGGAGATTCTTAAGAGAAATGCCAGCCCTTCATTGAGAAAGCAACTACACAATCTCTCTGATAGACTCAGAGAAGTCAAATTTTATTTAAAATTTTATGCAAATTTTCCTGTGAGCCTTTTCATTTTTCTCGTCCATTCTGATCCTGCTGTGTTGTTTAATAGGATGCAAGTAAAGAAGAGATCATTGTATAAGTGAAATAGACACCAAATAAGTGAAGTTATTTCCTGGAATACAGATATGACTTAGTTTACATCATCAGCAAGTATGTACTACATAATAAAAACTTAACCACACAGTGTTGCCTGTTGTTGTTTTTGTTGTTATGTGCCGTGGAGTCAGACCCGACTCATAGCGACCCCTCCTTGGGTTTCTAAGGCAGTATCACTATGGAAGTAGATTGCCCCATCTTCCTTCTGAGGAGTGCCTGGTTGGTTTGAACGGCCAGCCTTCTGGTTAGTAGTCAAGTGCTTTAGGCACTATGCTACCAGAGCTCCTCAGTGTTGCCTAGGCATAACTATGTGCAACATTCTGAGATAACCATCTCGATGACCTGTGATACTCCTGACAATTTTGAAACTTAGTGGAAAGCCAATGAAGATGTGATCCTACCTTATAAATGGAAAAGATGAGATTATAATAGTTAGTTTTTTTGTGTGTGTCAAGTTATATGAAATGTGTTGTCAAATCAGGGAAAGTGCTTGCTTTTCTTTGAGTTAAAAGTTTTTGTGTTAGTATCTTCCCTTTTTTGTCCGTTACTAGACAGTAAGTGCATAATATTATGTCACAATTCTATTATTTTAATTGCTAATTTAACCATAAC
>NW_006922548.1:201232-202432 GCF_000298275.1 Orycteropus afer afer
ATCCACATCCAGCCTACATAAGTGAGAAGTGATGACTCAAACTAAAGAACTTTTAACAAAGATATAGTCCAGGGAACAAAGAAATGATAATACAATTGTTTGGTTGGTTAGCCTTTGGTTGAGGTCACAAGGAAGATGGGTTAGGGGTGGGGAATGGGCTTCTACTTGAAAATTGTGTATAGAGGATTACAGTGATTGATTTCAGTAACTAACCATAGAAGTTTTCAATCATAGTCACATATCCTTCAAGTAGGATCATAAAACATCAAAGGTGGATGTTTAAACAGTTTTAATTAGATGTCTCAGGAATTTGTGAAAATCTGTCTAGGTACCAGGACCTAATTTTCCTGAAACAGCTTGTTAAACACAAATCTTTTAAGTGGTCTAGGAACCTTTGGATAAGGCTAGCTCAAAAAAAACCCTTTCAAACAATTCTCTTTAATGTGTACTTGTCATGAGGAAATATTTCTTGGGTCCACTTTATACAAAACACAGTTGTGTCAAGATTCCTTTCTTTAGAGTATATTTCTTTCACATCCTGGCTTGACTATAGAGATAAATTACTTTTTAGTTTTTATGGCTTCTAACAATTAACATTTCCAGATAACAAGAGCTTGTGAGAGGTTTCCATTGACTGCAACTAAGCAAATATGAAGTTCCAGGAAGGCAAGCAAGTAAAACCAAACCCACTGCCATTGAATAGAGTCTGATTCATAACAACCCTATGTTGTTGTTGTTATGTGCTGTCTAGAATAAGAAACCTTTATGGAAGCAGACTGCCTCATCTTTCTCCTATGAAGTAGCTGGAAAGTTCAAACTGCTGACCTTTTTGTTAGCAGCTGAAATGCTTTAAAACCATTGCATCACCAGAGGTCCTTGTTGCTGTTGTTATGTGCCGTCCAGTTGGACCCAAAACATAGTGACCCCTCCTTGGGTTTCTGAGGTGGTATCAATACAGAAGTAGATTGCCCAATCATCTTTCCAGGGAGTGGCTGGTGGGTTTGAACTGCCAGCCTTCTGGTTGGCAATCAAGTACCTTATGCACTACACCACCAGAGCTCACCCAGAGGTCCTTTGTTGTTGTTGTTGTTATGTGCCATCAAGTCGGACCCAACTCATAGCGACCCCTCTTTGGGTTTTTGAGGCAGTGTCACTAGGAAGTAGATTGCCTCATCTTCCTTCCAAGGAGTGGCTGGTGGG
>NW_006922548.1:206102-210162 GCF_000298275.1 Orycteropus afer afer
CTCAACGGCACTTAACAACAACAACAACATTTGTAATTAATTCCCATTAGTCTTTCACTTGTAAGAAATATCGTAAGTTAGTCATAACCATATTAAATTTATCATTGTCAGTTAAGTTTTTACTTTGCTAACTTGCTTAAAACACTTGACCAAAATATTTCAACAAATGTCAACTATGTCACACTTAAGAAGAAGACTATAATATTTTAAATGTGGATGCCATTGGACAAAATTAAGATTTCCAAAACTATTATGCAGAAGCTAACAGACTGTTATTGATCCAGAACTGTACAGAACCAAAATTAGCTGTATAAGACTGAGCAAACTAAAAAATTGTTACACAATTTTAATGAAAATATTGCTTATGTTCAATGTTGTATTTTCCAGATATAGAAATATTTTTATTTTTTCATTTCTTTCTTTTAATATAAGAAACAATTATTTTCGTAACTAATAACATTGTCTTACTATAGAATATCCTGTAGGTTAGAAGATGTTATAACAAATGTCAAAGTTTGGACTAAATATATTCAGAATGATTTACGTGATTCTGTCTGTGGTATCCAAGAAATGAATACTGAAATGACTGTGATGAGAGAAAGAGTTCCTCAGAATTAAATGGCCCTCAACATCCTTACTCCTGCATGAAATGGCACCATATAAATATAAATAAACTATATAAATATAAACAATATAAATAAATGGCACCATATAAATAAACTATATGTCTGGGATCTATAAAGCCTACTTTAAATAGGGAGCTATCTAACAAATATAAGAAAAATAAGTCCATGCAGAAGAAGATACTCTTAAAAGAGTGATCGGTGAATTTCTATAGAAATTCTTGATCAGAAGTGGAGATTGTGAAGGAGCTCAAAAGATCTTGGTGCTTGGCATAAGGAGAGACTTTTCCCAAAGCTGTAGGCTATATACTCTCTTTTTGTTATTTACTGCTTATTCTGACCTTTCAAAAATCAGCTATCCAGCATACCTCAGGAAGCCTGTGGGCTTCCCTACCACTCCTTTTCTCACAGCATGTTCCCAGAAAGGATATACACTTGGACTGGCATCCAAGATGTCCATAGATTAACAAGATTTTAATGGATTCAAATTTTATGATAAACAAAACCATGCTAAGATATTAGAATGCTTAAGATCTTAGAATTTTGTAGTGTCTGTTAAAGCATTATTTTATAAATGCCAACCAATCTGATTTTTTTTTTCTTATAAATTCTTGGATTTTTGATACTCAAACTGAAAATTTGAGTATCAAAATTGAAAATTGAAAATTCCCTTTACTGGAGTACTTTTGTGAATCCTCATGAAGAGGTGCCAGATTTAGCTTGTACTACTCCTTCAATAAAACTCTTTGTTGTAATTTTGACAAAAACTCTAGTTTTCTCTTTGACACCCCCCAGTAAATTCTCTGATTTATCCAAATGAAAAGAACTGTCCTCAGCACACTGTAAGATTGAATTCACATATACCCTTTCCAAATATGACAGATACTAGAGAAAGAGTTGTAGGTGACATTCCTGGCAACATTTCTGGCTTCCTACATTCTCCAACCATGTGATTATACTGATTAAAAAAAAAAAAAAAAAGCAAAAGCCACTGCCATCGAATGGATTCCAACTTATAATGATTCCCATTGGGTTTGATGCTGTTGTTGTTATGTGCCCTCGTGTCAGACCCAATTCATAGCAAACCCTCCTTGGGTTTCTGAGACAGTATCACTATGGATAGTAGATTGCTGAAACTTCCTTCCGAGGAGTGGCTGGTGGCTTTGAACCTCTTGCTTTCTGGTTAACAGTCAAGTACCTTAGGCACTACACTACCAGAGCTCCCAAATTTGTGAGGCAGTAAATCTTTACAGAAGTAGATAGTCTGGTCTTCCTTCTGTGGAGTGGTTGGTGGATTTGAACTGCCAGCCTTCTGGCTACCAATCAAAAGCCTTAGGCAATGCATCACCAGAGCTCTGATTATACTGATATGATCCCATATTAATGCTTATTAAATAGTAAAATCCTGAATTTGGAGAGATAGGTTCATTCAGCTAGTAATCTACAAGAGCTGAGATAGAGGGAGACTTTATAATTCAGAGTCTCATACATGACTGCTTGTGGCAACAAGACCTCCAGCTGGTCTGCTCATTTGATGAACTGCCAGATTATCCCACCTATGTTGCCAATTGATTGGGAAAAGTTATTACTAATAAAATCTACTTCCAACCCAGAAATCTTTTTCACAAAAAATAGAAGAGAAAGAAAAGTTTTATTATCGAATAAGCGTTACCAGAATGTGATGCCCTTGTGGCATCCCATCAGATTGCAAAGACAGAAATAAATCTTAACCATTATGTAGGTAAGCAGGTACAATCATTATATTCAGATTTTAAAGATAATTGTTAATTTTTCTAATCTTTTTGGCCCAGAGATAGGTCTGGGTAAGAAAGTATAGGAGAATTACCTGAAGTTACATTTACACACTTTTTAGAAAGACAAAGATTTTACAATTATAAGTTATCTAAAATAAAATCTAGAGAAAGCAACTGAGGAGGGGAATTACTTCCCCTATTTTCCTCTGGGGAATTTACCCGTTTATTTTCCAGTTGTACTTGTCCTTACACTTGCTAGTGAGATACAAAAAAAACAAACTCACTGCCACCAAGTTGGACCCAACTCTTAGTGACCCCTCCTTGGGATTCCAAGGTGGTATCTCTACGGAAGTAGATTGCCCAATCTTCCTTCTGAGTGGCTGGTGGTTCTGGTTAGCAGTCAAACGCCTTAGGCACTATGCCAATAGAGATAAGGGGTAATAAAATGTAGTTGTAAGTGATTTCTCTCTCTCAAAGACATTGAATTTACAATTTCTGAGTGAAATGTCTCCTAGTTTTGCATTTAATTTTTCTTTAGTGTTTCGGGACTACTTTTTATCCTTGCTAAAATATTTAATCCTGTTCTCTCACACATGTTTATTATCCATTGTTAAAATTAACCGATGTGATCCTCCCTGCCTTTAGAGAAGTCATGAGGTACTTTTCTAAACTTAGAAAAACTTACCTACTGCCAATCTCTTTACTTGCTATTTAATGGAATCGGTAACTAATCTTCCTCATGCTGTTTTCATCACATCAGCACTTTAAAAACTTAAAATTACTACAACAGTCTGAGCTCCAACTTGAATTCCTGCCCTCTACTTGTTCCCTTTTTTCTTCATTTTCACATACTAATCTCATGAAGTTCATATTTTGGTTACTGATTCCTTTTGAGATTCTCTTTCTTATCATTCCCCCAGCACCCCCATCAATAAGTATTAAGTTTGTGGTTGTTTCTTTTTCATTTTAAGCACACTCAAAACTTCCCTCTACAATGAAACATTTTCTGGTTCGTTCAGATAATGCAAAGCTTTCATTCCTTCAGTAATTACATGTGTTGAATAGGAAAATTAATGAAAGATTTTGATTTTAAGGTTTTCATTATCCACCAAACCAAATGTTAATGATAAAAAAGGATGACCCAAACTGCAAAAAATCTGCCAGAAACTACTTAAATTTGTTTTATCCTGCTGGAAAAGGATAATTCATCACCTCCTAATTTAAACTTCTGAAAGTCTTACAAGTTCAGATGAGTGGAGGACTGAATTATTAGCAGTCAAGCCAGAAGTAAACTGGTATCCATTGATCTCAGTAAAGAAGGCAGGCAGAGTTCAATCAATCACGATAATACTACCCAATGGCTAATTTCTATATGTCTTCCTCCTCTTATTAAGCCTCATTGTATTTAGATTCTTAGAGATATTTGTTTCTTCTGGAATCAAAAAAGGTCTCTTCCAAGTACAGTGTTGGAAGATAATGTTTCTAAAAGCATATTGGTACATTCTGTAAGAATTCCCAGGTATATTGTAAAGCTGACAAGGGACAAGGTTGTAGTCACTTCTTAGGCACAGCCAGCTTCCCAGAGGGAGTGAGTAGTTGGACCTATGGGCTTGGGACCATAGTCACAGGGGACATCAAGCTCAATTGGCATAACATACTACACAAAACATTGTTCCACCTCCT
>NW_006922548.1:211292-212878 GCF_000298275.1 Orycteropus afer afer
ACTCCTTGGAAGGAAGGTTGGACAATCTACTTCCGTAGTGATATTGCCTTGGCAACCCAAGGAGGGGTTGCTATGAGTCGGGGCTGACTTGACGGCATGTAACAACAACAACAAATGATTTAAAAAAAAAAAATTCCAGTTTACAATTTCTCTCTTTGCATACCTGTACATGTTAAATATCTATACTCATTAAAATTCACTTTTTTGTTACATTTTTGACAAGACTCTGATTGTGTCTGGAAGCTGAAAGCAACTAGAATACTGTTTCTTTTTGACCTCACAAGGAAGTTTAAACAATCTTTTTTTTTGTTTACAGCATATGTATATTTCCAGAATAATAATTATTATGTCACAAATTGAGCACAGCATCCCTTCAGCAGGATAAAAAATAGTGTCCTAGAAATAGAAAATGGCTTTAGGAGTGATTTAGCTGTGGCATTTGTATGCTATACTATGCTTTGTGATATTCTGCTGAAAACTTTAAAAAGACTGCTGTTGAGCATTGGGAAGTCAGGTAAGGAAATTAAGACCCACAGAAGTGAAAAGACTTGTCTAAACACACAAATGTTAATCAGTGATGAAATGAAACATGAAACTGCTCTCAAACGGAAGTTTATTTGCTCATTTCATCAAAATACTATGTACTTAAATGGTAGTATTTACTCCAGGGAAAAACAAAATAAGGTTTCAAATGCAATTTATGGAATATTTTATTTTAAGCCTACTCATCATTCAAACACTAATACTTGACCAGACCAGACTCACTGCCGTGGAGTCAGATCTGACTCATAGTGATCCCTCTTTGGGTTTCCAAGGCAGGATGACTATGGGAGTTCATTGCCCAACTTTACTTCCGAGGAGTGGCTGGTGGGTTTGAACCACCAGCCTTTCGGTTAGCAGTCAAATGCCTTAAGCACTATGCCACCAGAGCTCCCATCATTCAAACACTAATACCTACTATGTGAAAAATACATTATAAGGAATGATGGAGAACAGAATAATGAAAATTATTATTACTATAATGCTTTCGTATATTCTTTATAATTTATCAAATTGATCCTTGCAATCTTTTTTATCTATACAAATAAAATTATTATTGCCATTTTTAAGTGGGTAACACTGACTCACATAAATCAGAAATGATCATGCAAAGTCATTGACTGGTAAGTAGTAGAACTGAGTACAGACTTTAAAATCCATTGCTGTTGAATTGACTCTGACTTACTCTATAGGATAGTGTATAACTTCCCCATAGGGTTTCTAAGACTATAAATCTTTACAAAAGCAGGCCATCACATCCTTCTCAGGTGTAGAGCAGTGATGGGTTCAAACCCTCAACTTTTTGTTTAGCAGACAAGCCCTTAACAACTGTACCACCAGAGCTCCATACAGACATACCCCCTTAAAAAAACAAAACAAAACAAAAAAAAACCAGCCAAACTCACTGCTATCAAATCTATTCCAACTCACAGCAACCTGCATTGGGTTTCTAAGGCGGTAAATCTTTACAAAAGTAGATTGCTCCATCATCCTTCCATGGAGTGGCTGGTGGGTTTGAACTACCAGGCTTCTGGTTAGCAGTCAGT
>NW_006922548.1:213423-214857 GCF_000298275.1 Orycteropus afer afer
CCAGCCACTCCTCCGAAGGAAGGTTGGGCAATCTACTTCCGTAATGGTACCGCCTCGGAAACCCAAGGAGAGGTTGCTATGAGTCAGGGCTGACTCGACAGCACATAACAACAACAACAATCAGTTTTCATGACTAGCATAACAGAATCATAAGAATAAAGTGTTATTTTTTATTTTTGTTTTCCACATTGATTTCATAATCTGTAAAACTTAAAAATGAACATTTGGTAATTAAATTTCTCAGTCAGAATGAAGTTATTTAAAAAATATAAGACTGCTAATATCTATCCACTATTGGTCTGTCAGTTTGTTGTATTGTGGTGGCTTGTGCATTGCTGGGAAGCTGGAGGCTATGCCACCAGTATTTCAAATACCAACAGGGTCACCCATGGTGGACAGATTTCAGCAGTGCTTCCAGACTAAGACAGACTCAGAAGAAGAAAGGGGCTATCCACTTCTCAAAGTATTAGAGAGTGAAAACCTTATCAAGAGCAGTAAAACACTATCTGATATATTACTGGAAAGCTTTATGAATAGCCTAGAAACATTGTCTGACATAGTGCCAGAAGATGAGCCCCTCAGATCAGAAGGCACTCAAAATGCAACTGAGGAAAACCTGTCTCTTCAAAGTAGAATCCACCTTAATGACATAGATAGAGTAAAACTCTCTGGACTTCCATTTGCTGATGTGTTACGACTCAAAATGGGAAGAAATAGCTGCAAACATCCATTAATAATCAGAACATGGATTGTACAAAATATGAATCTAGCAAAATTGGAAGTTGTCAAAAATGAAATGTAATACATAAAGATTGATATCCTAGGCATCAGTGAGCTGAAACTGACTGCTTTTGAATCAGACAACCATGTGATCTACTATACAGGAATGAAAAATTGAAGAGAAATGGTGTGACATTTATCATCATAAAAAATGTTTCCAGATCTATACTGAAGTATAATGCTGTCAGTGACAGGATAATATCCACACACCTACAAGAAAGACCAGTTAAGACTATTATTATTCAAATTTATGCACTAACCACCAAAGCCAAAGAGGAGAAAATTAAAGATTTTTATTAACTTCTGTAGTCTGGAATTGATCAAACATTCAATCAAGATGCATTGATTATTACTGGTGATTTGAATGTGAAAGTAGGAAACAAAGAAGAATCACCAGTACTTGGAAAATATGGCCTTGGTGATAGAAATGATGCTGGTGACAGTATCAGAGAATTTTGCAAGACCAAGGACTTATTCATTACAAATATGTTTTTTCAACAACATAAATGGTACTCATACATGTGCACCTCACCAGAATGAATACATAGAAATCAGATCAACTACATCTGTGGAAAGAGGCAATGTTGTTGTTGTTGTTGTTGTTAAGTGCCGTCGAGTCGTTTCCGACTCATAGCGACCCCATGCACAGCAGAA
>NW_006922548.1:232353-232823 GCF_000298275.1 Orycteropus afer afer
CCTATGGTCAGCTGATCTTTGACAAAGGGCCAAAATCCATTAAATGGGGAAGAGAATGTTTGTTTAATAAATGGTGCTGCCAAAACTGTATATCTATTTGCAGAAAAATGAAACAAGATTTGTACCTAATACCATAGACAAAAACAAAATCCAGATGGATCAAAACTTAAATGTGCAACCCAAAACTATAGAGTTCCTCAAGGGAAAACTAGGGACAAATTTAGGGGTCTTAATATATGGCATAAGTAGACTATCAAGCATAACTCAAAATGCACAAACAGCATTAGAAAAACTAGATGATTGGGACCTTCTAAAGATTAAATTTTTATGTGCTTCCAAAGACTTCTCCAAAAGAGTCAATAGAGAACCTATGGATTGGGAAAAAAAATATTTGGTAATGACATATCTGACAAGCAACTTACCTTTAGAATTTATAGAAAATTCCAACACCTCAATAACAAAAAGACAAA
>NW_006922548.1:233430-235398 GCF_000298275.1 Orycteropus afer afer
TGATTTGGGTGAGGGGAAGGGCAATGTACCAAATGTGAGTGATCAATATAGTGGCATTTAGGAAGAGAAAGACATAGAGAGGTACGTGGGAAGTACAGACAACAAAGATGAACACTTTTGCGTATATAGTAGGGCGTGCCCAGTGAAGGCAAACAC
Organism: Orycteropus afer afer; assembly: GCF_000298275.1. Classification (NCBI taxonomy): domain Eukaryota; kingdom Metazoa; phylum Chordata; class Mammalia; order Tubulidentata; family Orycteropodidae; genus Orycteropus; species Orycteropus afer. The sequence continues at coordinate 233,587 of NW_006922548.1, forward strand.
AGGTATATGGGTGGATAGATGGGTGGACAAGCTGAAATATTAGGTATATCTATGAAGTGGGGGTGGGGAGCTCTGGTAGCGTAGTGCCTAAGGCACTTGACTGCTAACCAGAAGCCTGGCGGTTCAATCCCACCAACCACTCCTTGGAAGGAAGATTGGGCAATCTACTTCCGTAGTGATACTGCCTTGGAAACCCAAGGAGGGGTCACTATGAGTCAGTGCTGACTCGAGGGCACATAACAAAAACAACATGAAGTGGGGAGTGTATCCAAGAACATGTATAGGGTTGGCAGATAATGGTCCTATAAGTTTATGTGAGTGATCAGAATTCCCAGGTGTATAGTAGAGCTGACAAGAGGCAAGGTTGTAGTCACTGCTTGGTCATAGCCAGCTACTCACAGGCACCGAGTTATTGAACCTGTGGGCTCGAGACCATAATCACAGAGGACACCAAGCTCAATTGGCATAACATACTACACAAAACATTGTTCTACCTCCTACTGTGGCGAATAGAGACTGGGATCTTAAAATCTTGCAAGCTGCAATCTAGATGCATCGGTGGGTCTCTCCTTGTCCAGAGCCAAGAAGAATGAAGAAAACCAAAAATTTAAGGAAAGAATTTTTCCTAACGTCTGGTACACCATCCGACCTGCAGCCTATATGTCTATAACACCAGAACTAGATGGTGCTGGGCTACTACTGTCAACCACTTGGAAGAGGATCTATGTAGGAGATCCTGGATAGACAGGGAGAAGAATGTGCAACAAAACTCAAAATCATTTGGGAAAAAAAAAAAAGTGAGGGGGGACCAGGTTTGCTGGTCCGATAGAGCCTGGTGGAACAACTGAGATTATGGCCTCTAACTGCCCTTCAGGTCTGGAACTGAACACACGCCTGTGGCTTCCAGCCAAACAATAGACAGGCATGAGTTGAACATTTACCTGAGTTAGATACACTCCTTGGAGAGAACAAGCATGGGAGAAAGAAGGGCTGCTTATGCACAGGGAGATAGCTCAGGGGGCAGGAGGGCATGGAGGGATGAACACTAGGAAGAGGTAACTATTGGGAGGAAGTAGGAGGGGAGATGTTGCATTATGGTAAACTGTGGTCACTGTCTTGAGAGAAAGTGTATGTGAACTGCTGTATGGAAAGTGAATTATCTCCGTAAATTTTCACCCAAATCACAATAAAAAGAAAAAAAAATTTAAAAAAAAGAGATTGAGTGACACAGTGGTTACAATGTTGGGCTCAGGTATAGCAAGGATTGTGATGCTGGTGCAGGACCAGGCAGTGTTTTGTTCTGTTGCACATAGGGTCGCTACAAATCAGAGCTGACTCAATGGCACCTAAACAACAACATTGTTGCTGTTGTTTTGTGCTGTTGAGTCAGACCTGACTCATAGTGACTCCTCCTTGGGTTTCCGAGGCATTATCACAACGGAAGTAAATTGCCCAATCTTCCTTCCAAGGAGTGGCTTGTGGGTTTGAACCACCAGCCTTCTGGTTATCAGCCAAGTGCCTTAGGCTCTATGCTACCAGAGCTCTTAAGCAACAACATTAATACCTATAATTTCTCATCCATGAATACTAGATTTAAAATAGGACAGAGACTTTTTGTAATGGTCCGTGTTTGGTAGAGAAATCAAAATAGTGATGATATAAATAAATGAAAAAAATTTAAAAGCCTTATTGATTTTCTGAGGTAAAATTTAGTAGATGATATTACCCAAACTCTTTTTACCACAGACCATAAAAACACCTATTAATATCTCTTCACCAAAAATCATTCCCATCTCTAGCCAATTCTGACTC
>NW_006922548.1:235498-238289 GCF_000298275.1 Orycteropus afer afer
AGACTGCCTTATTTTTCTTCCATGGATCAGCTTTTGGATTCAAACCACTGACTTTTTTGGTGTGAGACAAATGCCTTAACAACAACTATGCTACCAGAGCTCCTTATTAATTTTTCTTAGGCAACATCATTAATTTGTTATTTATGGGAGCTCTGGTGGCACAGTGCCTAAGGCATTTGATTGCTTACCAGAAGGCTGGTGGTTCATATCCACCAGCCACTCCTTGGAAGGAAGATTGGGCAATCTACTTCTGTAGTGATACTGCCTCGGAAACCCTTTGTGATTATTTTTATATCTGTCTCTATTGCAAAACTATGACATCCCTAAGGGCAAATATGTTATCTAGTTGATATTTTTGTCTTCATTGCTTAGCATAGCTCTTGCCACAAAGTAGATACTCTGTATATGTTAAATAAAATTGAAATTTAAATTCAGTCTTCACTGTTATGCAATACCACCACAATACCAACTGCTTTGTTTTTATGTAAGTTGATTACTCAAATCTTTGTCCCTAGGGTTGGCTATTTTCCTGAATTAAAAAAAAAATCTGAAATTACAAATTAAGCTAAACTATTATTTGGTTTTAAGAAAATATTTCTTGTTTAAAGTTTAAAGATTATCTCAGGGCAATAGTTTCAGGGGTACATCTAGCATCCATAGCTCTAGAAAGTATTGAGTCCTTGAAAATTTTAAATTCTGTTCTGCATTTTCCCCCTTTTGATCAGGACTCTTCTATGGAAACTTTGATCAAAATGTTCAGTAATGGTAGTCAGGTATCATCCAGTTCTTTTTATCTCATGGCAAAGGTAGCAGTCTTTTGTGGAGTCAATTTGCCACACATTCCATATACTCCTCCGATTCCTGTCTTTCTTTCTTTCTCTGTTGTTCCAGGCAAGAAGAGAACAATTGGATCTTGAATGGCCTTTTGCAAGCTTTTGAGACTCCAGGCACTACGCATCAAACTAAACGGTAGAATAGAAGCACTAAACGTTATTTGGAAAATTAATTGGGATGTTGCATGAAACCAAGAAACAAAACCAAATGTAGCCTCACAGCTACTCTTTTTTTTTCTCCTACATCATTGCTTTAAATATATCTATCACTCAACTTTTATCAATTCCACTTTTTATAGATATACAACATACTGACAGCAATTACAATAATTGGCTGTGCAATCCTACTTTAATCAACATGGTATTTCCATCACCATTAACCCCTTAAGTCTTCTTAAAAATCAAACAGTAGTTTAGCATAACTAGTGAAAATGTCTCTTTTGAGCATCATGCTCTTTTAAGAAATATCTATGTGGAATCAAATTGAAAACAGTAATTCAAAAGATGAGATGAGAATCCTAGGAGGTATTGAATTTATGTTAATAAAGGAGGAAAAATTTAGAAAAAGTAGATGACAATGGTTACACAACTTGAAGAATGTGATAGTGTCACTAAATTGTACATGTAGAAACTGCTGAATTGGTGCATGTTTTAATGTGTATATTCTCAACAACAATGACAAAATAAAATTATCTTGAAAATAATTTTTTAAAAACTGAAATTCCAACTTTCTGCTATTTATCTCCACTTGTATCACATTACAACATATCTAAAGTAAACCTCAGTATATATTAACCACAACTGGTGTAGGAGGGGAACTTCCAGCTTTCTTTCTCATTTGATTATAATACAGCTTTCTTACTACCAACAATTTGTTCTTCACTAAACAAAGCTCTCATTACATAAGTTTCCTGATACAAATGTTTGACAGTTGCTACTGCCTGCAAGCAAATTTAAAATTGTTCAGCATAGCATGGTATTAGGCAGACATGTTTTCCAGCCTCATATCTTACCTCATCTTCTCAAAAAGTTTCAAGTTCAGCCATATTAATCATACAAGATTTTATGTGTTTGTAAGCATTGGCCTAATGTAAAGAAAGCCTATTAAATACTTCAGAAACTGTACTCTACAACGTAAAATTAATAATTATATTTACCAAATATACTGACACATTTTTATGACTCAGGGAGGATTTGGATGATGATATGTTTAAAAGATACATTAATGTGAGAGAAGATTATGACAACAGTTACATACTTTACAGTAGAAAATTAATATATCCATTTTTAAGGAGAACTTAGGTCAACAAACTCTAGTAATTGTATGCACTTCCATCTTTACACATTTATCATGTTCAAGGTGTGAGTTAGAAAAAATGAAAGAAAAAAAAGTATATTTCTTCAGGTAGAAATATGATTAGTTCTTTGTCTCCTATACTTTACACTAGCTTCTTATCATTTATAAAACACTATAGGGTCTCTCTGTGAAAACATTATTGATCTCTCATTACAGAATGCCAAAATATGATTCATGATATAAATTACAGATGTCCCAAAATAGCATAGTCTAACCTCTACTCCCATCACTAATTTATCAGGTGTCAGAATAGAAAGTCATTGACAGAGCAAACTTATCAAGGTAACAAAATACCAGAAGAATGTCTTAATAATACAAAAGAAAGTTTGAGTGTGTGTATGTGTGTGTGTACAAACAACACATACTTTTAGACACAAAAAAGTAAAGTTAACTAAAAAGGTTTTTACACATGGCCTTCACCAGATGGAACACACAGGAATCAGATTCACTACATCTGTGGCAAGAGGTGGTGGAAAAGCTCAATATCTTCAGACAAAACCAGTCCAGGAGTTGATTGTGGAACAGGCCATCAACTGCTCATATGCAAATTCAACTTGAAGTTAAAGACAATTAAAACAAGTCCAAGAGAGCCAAAGTATGA
>NW_006922548.1:240051-245463 GCF_000298275.1 Orycteropus afer afer
TCTCACCTATTTTGGTCATGTTGTCAGAAGGGACCATTCCCTGGAGAAGGATTTCATGCTTGGTAGGGTGGAGGGTTGACGAAAGAGGGGGAGGCATTCAACGAGATGGATTGCCATGGTGGCTGCGATGATGGACTCAAGTATAGCAGGGATTGTGGGGTTGGCGCGGGATTGGGCAGTGTTTCGTTCTGCTTTGCATGGGGTCGCTATGAGTCGGAAATGAGTCAACGGCACTTACCAACAACATAACAAATAGGTTTTATAAACTTCACATTTTGCTCTGTACCATATTAACAATGAGCATAAGTTATTCCTTTAAACTCTATAAACTCTAAGATTAAAAAGAAAAATTACTTAAAGAGAACAGGCTTTCTCCATAATTCTAGCCATATTAAAAATAATTTAAATGTTTTCTAAGTACTGACTAAGTGCACTACACTGTAGGAAAAATCATGATGAAGCAGAGTAACTTATTCTTTCAAGAATCTTATAGTGTAGTGCAAAGAACAATTATGGGCACACACACACAAAATGTAATAATGAAAAAATAAGTGCAGTATTTGACTCCTAAAAAACAGCCTTGAAACCAGTGTATGAAAGTTTGAAATCTGAGATATTTGTTGTTTGTAAATAGGACAGCCTGGAAGCATTCCCTTAACTTCATCTTAAAGTCTTGATATGAGTCTAGAATCCATGTTGAATTTTTAAGTTGCCTTTTCTAACAGCAGTTTCTCTAACCTTTGTACTGACCTAACCATATACCCTAAAGGAAACATTTTTTCTCTGTGGTCTGGCAGATGCAATATGTCATAGGCTATTTCCAGGGGGCCTTTTCTCTATTATCAAACAGATGAAGGATGCAATAGCCTATGCCCAAGGTTCTTAACTGACAACATTATTGACAAATCTTTACAATGGAACCCCAGGGAAAGACGTGCTTGAGATAGCAGTTCTAATAACAAGTTCCCAGAAAAACATGTTTTACCATTGTCCTGTGAATGTCCTGTAATTAACTGAAAAGCACATATGCTTATAGTTGTGTACTCTTAGACAATCATGTAATCCCAGAAATATGTCATCCATATTTCTCTGTGGTCCACACTAAGTCTCTGCTCTCAGATATTCCACCTTCAACTTCATTCTGTGAATTTAGACATTTTCTCAGTCTGGACTGTCTCTGGACTGTCAATAAGTAATTTTATGTTTACAGAGTGTGTGTTTTCACTCTAGGACATTTCTGTGGCGTAGTTGGCAGGATTTGAAGGCATCTCAACACTAACTGAACAGGAGAGTAATTGGACCCAGCATTTAAATAAAATTGAGCCAAGAGCCTTTTGTGCTCCAGCTGCCTCACTGGCTCTCAGGGACAGTTCAAGGTCAGTCCTCTCTTGAGCCTCCACACTGCTGTGTTTGATGGCTTTTTAAAGTTAAGATTTTTTTAAAGTACTTTTTCCTTTTCTTTCACTTTTCACCCTGTCTGCTGGGCAGCCAAGTTAGACTTAACTGTACTGACATCTATTGGTCAATAGTTATCAGTACAGATGAACTTTTTTTTTGCTCTTTTGTCACTATGTACATGAGTTAAGGGCAACACATGTTGTGCATCAAGAAACTAGTGTTGCTGTTTGGTAAGATTGGGAATTCCACTGCTGAAGATCAGGCTTGACCTTTCTTTAGTACCCCAGCAACTTGAAGAGTAAGCATTACAGACCCACTGTTGTTTCATAGTGAATTTTGTCATGCAATTACCAAGGATCCTTTAGAGTATCTGTGGCTATGTTGGGGTAGTTTTGATCTAGGTAAGCTCACCTTTTTGCACAGAAAGTTGGAAGCTATGGGATTCCATGAAAAGCAGGCCCAAAGGAAGGCATTTTATAATTGGTCTTGAAATTTCCAAAAAAAAAAAAAATCAATGTAGTAGACTAGCCTCTTTACAGTATACTGTAAAGCAAGCTGAGAAGATCAAGGAATTGCAATGCTAGAGCTCCATAAACATCTTAACAGTTGGATCAAGGACTCCTGAGTTACCCCCTATGATAACCATTGTGGTTGCTCTTGCTCCCCCTATCCCTCTTCCGGTGGCCTCTCTAACCTCTGCTTCTCCATACTCTTCTCTATCATCTTATTGTCCTCAAAATACTTTTTGCTAACAACCCTGCCAACTGACTGATTTTGAAAGCCAAGAGATACCCCTCCAAGAGATGCTTTTTCAAATTCTTTCAGCACCTTCAGGGATAGCCACCAAAAGTGGAAAGAATGCCAAAGAAACTAACAGCATGTCCTTTTTTTCCATGGTTCCTCATTGAGTTATAAAATATTCTTTAAACATTCCAAAATGTGCAAAAAAAAAAAAGAAAGAAAGCCACTCCCATTGCCATTGAGACAATTCCAAGTCATAGTGACCTTAAAGGACACAGTAGAACTTCCCCATAGGGTTTCTATAGCTGTAATTCTTTAAGGAAGCTTGTTGCTCATCTTTCTCCTAAGGAGCACCTGGTGGGTTTGAACCATGAATCTTTTGATTAGTAGCCCAAGGCTCTCACCATTATGGCACCAGAACCTCCAAACATAGGGAAATATCCTTATAAATTTGCTAAAGAATTCAGCATCCTTACTGATGCATACCAGCTTGGGTTGCCTGATTTGTATCAATTGGTTCACATGATAGTGATTCCAGAGAACATTCAAATATGACTTGTTGTTGTTGTTGTTATGTTTCGTCGAGTCAGACCCGACTCATAGCGACCCCTCCTTGGGTTTCCGAGGCAGCATCACTATGAACGTAGATTGCCCCATCTTCCTTCCGAGGAGTGGCTGGTGGGTTTGAACCACCAGCCTTCTGGTTAGCAGTCAAGTGCCTTAGCCACTATGCCACCAGAGCTCCCCAAATATGACTAGAACATACCAAATGGAAGGCTGCCAAACTATTCTTGGCTTAGATCCCAGTAAGACTTGTGAGGAAATGTTTAGCGCATTTCAAGAGCAAGCAAAAATCTATATGGTGTCCTTAAGGAAGTTTTTACTCCATCTGCCTGTGTAAATACTGCCCTTCTGGTCTCCCACGGTTGAATGTTCTGAGGAGTGTAACTACCTGGTGTAAATGTTTCCCTTATATGTCTGTCTATTGTTTGGCTGGAAGTCTGGGAGTGAGTTCAATTCCTGGCCGTAATGGTGACTAGGGGTTACAGTCTCAGTCTCTATCAGACCTGTAAGCCTAGTCTTTTTAAATGTGATTGTTAAATTAGCAATTGAATACACAAGTGGCATATGTCATTTTAGCAGAATGAAATAAATGAACTGAAATAAAAAGTTTTAGTGGATGAGAAGTCCTAATATTTTTAAGATATACCACATTCTCCATGAAAAGAATATTTCACATATTCTACAATAAAGAAAATGAGACAGTGAATCGAGTTGTTTCAACAATCCATGTAAAATTCTGTTGTTCTCCCATACTGAGAAACTGACTTTCACTAATTTTGTTTAAACCGCTCATACTTCAGTTTGATGCTTATTTTGTAATAAATGCTGTAATTATAAATGAACAAATGCAAAGATGCCATAAAAGAGTATTTAATGATCAGAAAACAAATATTACAACAAATTACTATATTTTTTAGATAGATCTTTCACCTCAACATTTCATAATTAAAAGCATTTGTTTCCAATCTTTGTTCTTACAAATTCCTCAATGATTTCATCACAATTAATCTACTGAACAATACGTTTTTCCATACATAATAAGGATAATGAATCAAGCCTTTCTTGAATCATTGTTGTATGCTGAGGGTTTTTGCGTCTCTTTAGGGATGAAAATTATTGTTCTGTTGTGCAGTTTGTGATCATTAAAGTCAAGAAAATGCATAAAGCAATTTCAACATTGGAAAACATGTATTGTATTTCATCTCCTATTATGGAGTCATACATGCCTACATGAGTAAAAACTGTCATTCCTGAATCTGTAAATTTAATTATCATGTAAGAATGAAATTGTCACATTTCTCTGTAAAAGTTTATTTTTAAGTCATCAGGATAATCCTGCACTAATTTCTTGGATGCCTTGTATTCTTCATCAGGTAATCCACATTGCTTAATAAGTAAAATCTATTTGCAAGGACTTCATATACTTCTGTCTTTATCATGCAAGATTCAAGTGTGTCAATTATGTTGTAGTATGTGATTATGCGAAATTGATTTCTAGTATTCAGTAATTCTGGAGCACTTCCATCATTTACTTGTTTCTTTCTAATGTTTCTGCAATGGTGAACTGCTTGATAATCAGTATTTGGCAGTATTTGTTTTGTTGTGTTTTTAAAATTCTTGAAATCTTATTTTAAGTTATGTAAATACTCTGTTAATGACTGGTAGAGATTGGTGCATATTTTAAATTTAATTCTGCATCTTGGAGAGCTTGACTTGTTTGATGAAAATGCTGTAATATATTATTCCATATCCAAAACCCACTGCCGTCAAATGGATTCTGACTCACAATGATGCTGAGTCCTGGGGACAGAGTACAAATACCTCACAGAGTTTCCGAAACTATAAATCTTTACGGAAGCAGATTACCACATCTTTCTCTTGTGGAGCAGCTTGTGGTTTTGAACCACTGACCTTTTGGTTAGCAGCCAAGTGTTGTTAAGCACTGCACCACCAGGACTCTCTTTTAGCCTACGCAACTAAAAGAAATACATACTCTAGTGTTTTTGTTATAGCATGCACTTCTCAATGTGTATTAGAAAGGCATTTTAATAATCATTGCCTAGATATATTTTAAGAACTGCTTATTAGTGAGTAGAGGTAGCAAAAATTTGTAGAGTAACTGAACAGTACAAAAAATATCAACTGTTTCTGGCCAACAATATACTGCACTATATCTTATAAGATTAAATGAATGCACAGCACGTGGTATGAAAATGAGCTATTCATTACATTCTAAAATTGTCTCTTGCATGCCTTTATAATGCACTGATATATTGGCAACATTTTCATAAGACTGGACTTTGTGCTTAAAAAAATCAATTTTGCAGGGATCAGGTTTGCTGGTCTGATAGAGCCTGATGGAACCACTGAGACTATGGCTCCTACCTGCCCTTCAGGTCTGGAATTGAACCCACTCCTGCGGCTTCCAGCCAAACATAAGACAGGCATATAAGCTGAACATTTACATTAGATAGATTCACTCCCTGGAGAGCTCAATAATGGGAGAATAGAAGGGTTGTGTATGCATAGGGAGACAGCTCAGGGAGCAGGAGTGGATGGGAGGGACACAGGAAAGAGGTAACTATGAGGAGGAAATGGGAGAAGAGCTGTTGCACTGTGGGAAATTGTATTTGATATCATGAGACAAAGTGTTTGTGAGTTGCTGTATGGAAAATGAATTTGCTCTGTAAACTTTCACCCAAATCAAAA
>NW_006922548.1:245983-247137 GCF_000298275.1 Orycteropus afer afer
AAAGGGAGCTCTGGTGGCGTAGTGCCTAAGGCATTTGACTGCTAACCAGAAGGCTGGCAGTTCAAACTCACCAGCCACTCCTCGGAAGAAGGGTTGGACAATCTACTTCCATACTGATACCACCTCAGAAACCTAAGAGGGGTCGTTATGAGTCACAATGGATTTGACAGCAGTGAGTTTTTTTTTTAATCTGGTAAAAAAATGAATCAAATTGAGCAACAATTCAAGTAAGCTCCCAAATTTCCTTTCCATGAGGACTCAAACATTTCATGTCTTCCTATAAAAGATAGCCCATGTTCAGCAATTGTTATCATGACAGAAAACACAAGGCCTTTCCAATACGGACACTGAAAAAATTTGTATTTACAGTTCATGAGTTAAGCCAAAATCAAGTGTCCAGTTTAAATATGACAACATACACTCTCTGTGAATTGAACTGTTTTCATGTTTTTCAATCATATTTGAGCTGCACCAGTCACTAAATCCATCTGTAACAAATCAAGAATTAAATTATTTAGAACTGAATAATCTGAGGGAAAAAAAAAGTAACATACAGAAATAATTTTGGGGAATATAGTAGCCACTCCCTCTTATAATTTTCACCATTAGCTTTGCATCTTAGAAATATATTCTGGTTACATCTGTTGGTTTTATCCAGAAATTTTCAACACAATTTTCAAATGATCCATTGTTATTCTGACCATTACTTCGCCCTCTTTTAATCTTATAATTTACATCATTAGAAGAAAAGTTATCCTACAAAGCAGCATGTGCATTTTAATTATTTATAGTGTCTGTAGATGCAACAATTTCAGATTCCGAAATAGTTTCACTTTCTACACTATTATTAATTTTTTACTACAATAGGGAATGGATGTAGAATTTGGAATTAATTCATTATATTCATATTGCTATTAGTAATTTTAGTAGTAGAGGTACTAGTACAATAATTTGCACCCATTCAACTTGAGCGTTCAATAGAAGAAGTCTCTTCTATCTGTTATATTATAAAAAGGAAGTTACTTTTGGAATTATCTTTAAGGAGCTACAAATCCTTTTCTTTTTATCTTCTGTGAGCTTTTTGTACTCCACTTAGTTGTAGCCATTTCCTTTTACTTGGTTATAAAATTATGCCACTTTTTAAATTTAGTTCT
>NW_006922548.1:247237-251584 GCF_000298275.1 Orycteropus afer afer
TATTTGAAACTTAGCAAATTAAAAAAAAATAATTTGCAACATATAACTGATTCTTCAGGTCTGTGAGAGTGAAAAGAAATAATGATTATACATCAGTCAGAAATAATGTCATTAATTTGTTGTGCAATGTTTGTTGGCAGGTCCTTTAAAGATCTCCATGAGTTTTTTTTTTTTTTTCCCTCCTTGAAATAATTGTTAAAAACTTGTGTGCTCGCTTTATGTCCTTTGATGCTGGATCTTCACAGTTCATTGGACTTCTGCTGATATTTAATGGGGGCAAGAAGAATAGTAAAGAACATGCTTTACTATATATACATACATATAAACATACCTACATATTAAGTCAGAATTGACTTGATGGCAGTGACTTTGGTTTTTAAATGTATGTATGTACATATGCATATACATATACATATACATATGCATACCTACATACATATAAAAACCAAACTCACTGCCCTCAATTTGGAAGACACCCATTAGGTTTCCAAGTCTATAAAGCTTTACAGAAGTAGACTGCCTCATCTTCCTCCCATGGAGCAGCTGGTGGGTTTGAGCTCTGGTGGTGTAGTGTCTAAGGCACTTGACTGCTAACTATAAGGCTGGTGGTTCAAACACACCAACCACTCCTCAGAAGGAAGGTTGGGCAATCTACTTCTGTAGTGATACTGCCTCAGAAACCCAAGGAGGGGTCACTATGAGTCAGAGATTCCACTCGATGGTAGTGAGTTTTTATGTGTGTGTGTATGTGTGTGTATGTATATAGTTGTTTTGTATAGATAAATAGATAATTGTCCAGTGCTGCTATGACAAAAATACCACAAGTGGATGGCTTTAGTAAAAAGAAAAGTATTCTCTCACAGTTCAAGAAGCTAAAATTCCAAATTCAAGGCATAAGCTCTAAGGGAAGACTCTCTCTCTGTTTGCTCTGGCGGAAGATCCTTGTCTCCTTTCAACATCTTTAGGCCAGGCATTCCTTGGAGATCTCCATGTGTCTTGGCATCAATCTTTCCCTGGACCTAGGAGGTTCTCAGTGCAAGAACTCTGGGCCCAAAGGATATGCTCTGCTTCTGGCTCTTTTTTCTTGGTGGTACTGAGGTCCCCTCTCTGCTCAATTCTCTCACCTTTCACCTCTTGTAAGGTAGGAGCTCTGGTGGCCTAGTGCCTAAGACATTTGACCGCTAAGCAGAAGGCTGGTGGTTCAAACTCATCAGCCACTCCTCAGAAGGAAAGTTGGGCAATCTACTTCCGTAGTGATACCACCTCAGAAACCCAAGGATGGGTCACTATGAGTTGGATCCGACTCTATGGCAGTGAGTATGGTTTGATTTTTTATGTGTATAGTTGTTGTTAGCTACCATTGAGTATTTCAAAACTGTACTGTACTTTGTCAAACATGATCACATTTTCGAACATTTATCTCTCTAGATCTTTAATGTTATACTTACACAAAATCAATGATTTTGTTTAAAGTATTATTGCAGTTCAAGAGAAAACTTACTAAATTATACCTTTCTTCAAGACAGAATTAGTGGTTTCTTCCTGGGTGTTACCCTTCAGGTTTTTACACTTTGATAAAAAAAACAGCAAAAACATTAACCTGATTTATTATAGTTATCTATCCTTTCCACTACAGTAGGAATAGCTCTAGGGCATGAATAAAGTTGCATTTAATGCAACTTTAGGGCAGGAGTCAAGTTGCAACCTAGAGCCTGATGTAGTGTTTATAAATAGTTAGTATAGCATAGTGAGTGCCTAAGGCATTTGACTGCTAATCAGAAGGCTGGCGGTTCAAACCCACCAGCCACTCCTCAGAAGGAAGGTTGGCCAATCTACTTCCATGGGGATACCGCCTTGGAAACCTAAGGAGGGGTCACTATGAGTTGGATCCGACTCGACAGCACATAACAACAACAAAAAAAATTTGTTGCATTGAGAAATGTAATTTTGTTAGGGAAGATGACTCATATTTCTAAAATTGTTCTTCATATTGCTAAATGTAGTGGATCTTTTCTAGGTGATCAATAAAGATTCAGTGAAATCAAATAAAAAAAACATTATAAAACCCTTTTCTTGTTTCTTTTGAACATTGCACCTTAATAACTAAAATATATAAAGAATCAGAGTTTATAAGTGCTTCTAAGTAATTCTTCATGATTTCCAGAAATATAATGGATAATAAGATTGATTTTGAGAATTAGGAAGCTCAAAGCTGAATATGTGCCCCATTTTTAATGTAAGATACGATGACATGTATTCCTGCATACTAATTTTTCATCTGGCCTCAAAAGTTTTCCTTTATTTTTCATTCACCTTAATCTATTGATTTTATTTATAATTTTATGCTGTATACTATTTTGTAAATCACTAAGTCTACCATAATATGGATTTCATCGTTTCAAAGTCCTTACTCTCCATTTTAGTTATTTTATATCTAAACTTAATTGTGGGAGCTGTGGTGGCATAGTGACCAAGGCATTTGACTGCTAACTAGAAGGCTGGTGGTTCAAACCCACCAACCTCTCCTCAGCAGGAAGACTGAGTAATCTACTTCCATAGAGATACCACCTCGGAAAACCAAAGAGGGGTCGCTATGAGTGGATTCAACTCAATGGCAGTGAGTTTGTTTGTTTGCTTTTTTTTTTTGAAACTTAATTTTAATTTGTGCATTTTACAATACTGTTGTTCATTTTCTTAATTTTATCTTTGGGACTTAAAACATCTGGAAAAATGATTAAATGCATTGGATTGTTATTAATTCTTTTAAAAGTCCCTTGATGTTCTAAATGGCCATTTAATAAAAACTTTGGGACTTAAAAAGCAACTCATATATAAAATTTAATATTCAGCCAGATATTAAATTCCTTCCAGGAAATAGTCAAAGGACTATGGCATGTTGACTATTTAAATAAGTGTAGTGTGTTCAAATTATATTATTTCACTAAATCACCAAAGAACTCATTGGAATAGCTTTATATTGATGAAAATTCAGAGTGCTTTGATACATATTTATCTACTACAAACAGTGCTTTTCTAGTTGCTGGAGAAATGAAAAGAATCTTTTATTTCATGCCATTTAGTTATAACAAATTGTATTTTCAAAAATAAATCCTTAAATGATGTTGTATATGTCAGAAATTCTTGGATGACAGAACAAAAAAAAAATGACTATATTGTTGTTGTTAGGTGCCATTGAGTCAGCTCCAACTCATACTGTGTGCAACCTGTGTACAACAGAATGAAACACTGCCTGGTTTGGCACCATCCTCACAATCCTTGCTATGCTTGAGTCCATCATTGCAGCCACTGTTTTAAGCCATCTCCTTGAGGGTCTTCCCCTTTTTTGCTGACACTCTACTTTACCAAGCTTGATATCCTTCTCCTGGGAATGGTCCCTTCTGACAACATAGCCAAAGTAGGTGAAATGAAGTCTGGCCATTCTCACCTTCTCCAGCTGTACTTCTTCCAGGACAGATTTGTTTGTTCTTCTGGTAGTCCATGGTACTTTCAGTATTCTTTGCCAATATCACAATTCAAAGGCATCAATTCTTCTTCAGTCTTCCTTATTCATTGTCCAGCTTTCACTTGCTTATGAAGCGATTGAAAATACCATGACTTGGATTAGGTACATCTTAGTCTTCAAAGTGACATATTTGCCCTTTAACACTTAAAGAGGGCCCTTGTTGCAGATTTGCCCAGTGCAATATGACATTCTTCCATGGGTGTTGATTGTGGATCCAAGTAAAATTAAGTCCCGGACAATTTCAATCTTTTCTCCATTACCATGATACTGCTTATTGGTCCCGTTGTGAGGATTTTTGTTTTCTTTATGTTGAGGTATAAACCATACTGAAGACTGCAGTTTTCCATCTTTATCAGTAAGTGCTTCAAGCCAACTTCATTGTCAGCAAGTAAGGTTGTGTCATTTGCATATCTGAGGTTGTTATTGAGTCTTCCTCCAATCCAGATGCTGCATGTTTCTTCATATAGTCTAGCTTCTTGGATTATTTTCTCAACCTTTAGATTGAATAAGTATGGTGAAAGGATACAACCCTGATGCACAACATTCTGATTTTAACCCATGCAGTATCCCCTTGTTCTGTTTTAATGATTGTCTCTTGGTCTACGTACGGGTTATTCATGAGTGCAATTAAGTGTTCTTGGAATTCCCATTCTTCACAATTTTATCCAAAATCTGTTATGATCCAGAAAGTTGAATGCCTTTGCATAGTCAATGCAACAAAGGTAAACATCTGTCTGGTATTCTTTGTTTTCAGCTAAGATCCATCTGACATCAGCAATGATATCCCTCATTCCACATCCTCTTCTGAATACAACTTGGATTTC
>NW_006922548.1:251689-255524 GCF_000298275.1 Orycteropus afer afer
GTTGAATATTTTCAGTTCAGATAGCTGTAAGCCAATATTTCCAAAGCTTCCCATTTAACTCATAATTTTAAAAAACCTATACTGAGAATAACCACTGCCCTTGTTGGTCATTATTGCCTCATTATATAAATTTTCAATGCTGAACTAACTTGGCATAGAATTGCATTCACTTCTTCTCCAACATTTCCCTTGGATACTTGTGAAATACTTTCTTTAGAAATTGTTTACACTGTTGAGAAATGCATGCTGCTGTTATGTGTTACTCATAGGAGCATTCTGCAGAGTTCTTTCCAGCACACTGGAGGGAGCTCTCACCAGCTGGTTTCTCCAACTATAACTCATTGGAATGTGAAACTCATAATGAGTAAAGGCACTAGTTTCCTAGGGGAGAAAATTTAATATTATAAGAAATGCTGTTTGAGTGCAAAATAAGTGTGATTATTCTGTGTACAGTGAAATACAAGTGTGCTCTTCTGTTAGAAACCTCTGTATCCCATTAATTACTCTTGTTAGGTCATTTTCATTTCTGTACTTTCCATCCATGCCCCTCATTTCTGCCCCCAAATATACTTTATGCTGTTTTTAATTGTTCTCATCTCTAAATGGAAACAAAGATGCAATGAATTATTTTACATTGATCTTCTAAAAAGTTCCTGAGTGTATTATTTTTGTCGTATTATTATACTAATGAAAGTAGACAAACCTTGCATCACTGTGTTGGAAATGAAGGCAGGGTCAGAGAAGAAACCACTGATTTTCACATGGCTCTGAAGTCAAGAACAAGCCTGAAGAGTCTAGTGAATTCCAGAATCTAAGTTAACTTTCTTACTGGCTTCTAGATAGCAGCTGTACTGATGATATCACAAGTTATTATAGGATTAACAAATAAAAAAAGTAGTTTTAATATTATTTTCTGCCATTCTCTACTGTTCTTCAGCAAACAGTTTGTACACAATATATGACATTTTGGCTTGAGAACAACAATGTAGATGATAACACTTTTGTGAGCACAGTAGTTCTTGTGTAGTAGACAATGGAACAAGGACTTTGGCAATGACCCAGGAATGGAAATAATATATAATTTAGCCAAGTGACTGTTTTTAATGAACAACTATTTTCTCATATGTAAAATTAGTGCATTGGACTTGATTCTATTCATTTATAAAATAAGTTTAATTTAAAACAGCTTGTGTTCACACCACTCTCCAGTAATACTTGTACTTAGACATATCCATATTGAATTTTGCAGAACTTTTCGAAACTGTAACTCAGTATTATGTTGAGCATTCCAAAAGTGCAAAAATGTGTGATAGCAAAAGGATACTTGTCTTGCCTTGCCACCTCATTTCCTAGTTCCACTCCTCAGATACATTTAAAATTAATGTAGCATCACTATTGAAATAGAAAAGAAATATATATGCATATAGATTGGACTTCAAATGTGAAAAACTGCTGTAGATTGTATTTTCCAAAAATATCTGTAGCAATCAGATCAGAAATGTCATCTCTCATGCTCTTTCAGAAACTTACTATTGTGTGTCAAGAGGTATATATATTTCTTCCACTTTTACCTAGGAAGTAGCTTTTGCTACTGACTCAACAAATAGAATGTGGTGGAAGTCACTATGGCTTCTGCCTGGCTCTTCCTTTACACAATCACCTTGGCATTAAAAAAAAAATGCTGCCGTCCAGTAATATCCGATTCATAGCGACACCTCCTTGGGTTTCCGAAGCGATATCACTATGGAAGTAGATTGCCCAATCTTCCTTCAAAGGAGTGGTTGGTGGGTTTGAACCACAAGTCTTCTGGTTAGCAGTCAAATGCCTTAGGGACTATGACATCAGATTATAAAGAAACCCAGATCACATGGAGAGTCCGTGTGTAGATGTAGGTATTAACCACTATTCTGAATCAACTACTAAACATAAAAGTCTGTGAGCCTTCATATGATCCCAGCCTCCCTTATGCTGAGTAGAGCAGATACAAGCAAATCCTAGTAGAATATTGCATAAATTGCAATTTTTTGAGCAAAACAAACATTATTGTTTTAAAGGACTGAGTTTTGTGGTTATATGATATGCACCCATTGTGACAGGAATATCTACTAAATTTAAGATTGTGAAAATGATTTAGAAAAAGAGCCCTGGTGCCGCAGTACTTAAAGCACTTGCTGCTAACCTAAAGTTCGGCAGTTTGAACTCATCTTATGCTCCATGGAAGAAAGATGTGACAGTCTGCTTCCATAGATATGTAAAGCCTTGGAAACCCTATTGAACAGTTCTACCCTGTCCTATAAGCTTGCTATGAATTGGAACCAACTTGACGACAGTGGGTTGTTAGTGGGTTTAAAGTTATTTGGAAAAGGAGCACTGGTGTTGTAGTAATTAAAACACTAGGCTACTAACCAAAAGGTCAGCAGTTTGAACTCACCTTTTGGTTCATGGGAGAAAGATGTGGCGGTCTGTTTCCATAAAGATTTGCAGTCTTGGAAACCCTATGTGACAATTGTACTCTATGTTATAGGGTTGCTATGAGTAGGAATTGCTTGATGACACTGGGTTTTTAAAGTTATTTGAAGGGCAGGGTTGGTTCAGTGGTAGAATTCTAGCCTTCCTTGGGAGAGATCCAGGTTTGACTCCCAGCCAATGCATTGCATGCATAGCCACCACTCATCTGTCACTGGACTCCTGTGTGTTGCTATGATGCTGAACAGGTTTTTTTTTTTTTTTCCAGGAAGAAAAGCCTGACATTCCAGTTCCAAAAATCAGCCAATGAATACTCTATGGATCACAATGGTCCAATCCTGTTATGCATGGGGTCCCCATGACTGGATGACACCTAAGAAAAACAAAGTGAATTTGCTCCAGTTTAAGTCATGTCAAAACCAAAATAGTGGCATTAAGCTTTCAAACCATTGACTGTAGGTAAATTAACTTATTTCTAATTTGCATGAGTATATATAAAACCATGTCTCTTTTAGAATATCACTGTCCTATAGAAGTTTCTTCAATGGTGGAAATGTTCTGTCTTTGTGCTGTTCTTTAACAGCAGCCACTAGCAACATGTCAATGTTGGGCATTTGAAATGTGTCTGCTATGACTGATGAAATAACTTATTAATGTTAATCTTAATTAATTTAAATTTAAATAGTCACAAATAGTGGCAACTGTATTGGATAATACAGATTTATTTATTCATTTTTATTCTTGTAAAAACATCTGTCAATTCAACATTTTTCAGATGTACAATTGATGTCATGCTGTGCACAGCACAGATTAAAAGCTACATAGAATTCAAGTTAAAATGTCACTAAATTTTAGAAAGTTATTCCAAACTACCACTAAAAATATAGTTTACATTTGAACAGAAGTTTGTTAATTCTTCTTAACTCAAATGATATTTGAAAATCTAATTATTTTAAATAGCTCTATATGGTTCTCTGGGAGCTCTGATGGCATAGTGTCTAAGGCATTTGACTGCTAACCAGAAGGCTAGTGATTCAAACCCACCAGGCACTCCTCAGAAGGAAGATTGGGCAATCAATTTCTGTAGAGATACAGTATAACTGAAGAGAAATACCCAGATGGAAAAAAAGAGAGACTATATCAGTAGAGATTGGTGATTGATATAATGGTTGTATATGTGAGAAGAACAATGAATTAAATAAGTTAATTCAAAGTTTTCACTTTTGCAATAGGGTATTATTTGGTAGTGCAATTCACTAAGACAAAGAACAGGAGTAAGGTTCCGGCAAGATGGCAGACTAGGCAGAAAGACTGCACAGACCCTGTTCAACAAAGAAAAGGGAAACCAATTAACACAGACACAGAAGAT
>NW_006922548.1:258909-263485 GCF_000298275.1 Orycteropus afer afer
TAGGGAGACAGCTTAGGGGGCAGGAGTCCATGGAGGGATAGACACTGGGAGGAGGTAACTATGGGGAGGAAGTGGGAGGGGAGCTGTTGCATTGTGATAAACTGTGGTCAATGTCATGAGACAAAGTATATGTGAACTGCTGTATGGAAAGTGAATTTGCTCTGTAAATCTTCACCGAAATCACACACACACACACACACACACACAGAACAAGAGTAAGAGGAGCAGGTTTGCGTTGTTAAGTAAAGAAACAAAAAACCTAACCAAACTCACTGCCATCGAGTTGACTCCTACTCATAGTGACCCTCATTGGGTTTCCAAGGTTATAAATCCTTATGGAAACAGACTGCCTCATCTGGTGGGTTTGAACCACTGACCATTTGGTTAGTAGCCAAATGTCTTAATCATTACACCATCAGAGATCCTTAGGTAAGGAGAAGACAATTTAATATTTGGCATTATGCATATGAATATCTGGAGGGCATTCAAGTGGAAAGGTCCAACAGATATTTCAATAGACTTGTCTGATGCTTTATAGGAGAGATCCAGTATGGAGAAAGAGGTTTGAGAGTCATTATCATGTAGTTGACATTGGCAGCTCTGGGGGCAATTGCAACCATGCTGGAAAATTGTACACATAGGGAAAAGCAAAGAATCTAAGACAGAGCTCAAATAAATCCCAGCACCTAAGAGGCAAATAAATGAAAACAGCCTGTAAAGGAGATTGGGAGATACAGCCAAATGACAGGAGGAAAAGAATAGCCTGTGAGCAAGGGAAGCTGAGGCAAAAGAATTCCTCAAGAGGAAGGAATAATGTTGTAATACAGAAATGGAAAATCTTCCATGGTGCTTGGCAACATGTGTTTTAATGACCTGGAGAAGAGAATTAGAATTCTCTGGGTTTGTGTGGGGCTTAGAGAGAGTTAAAAGCCATACTTTGGTGTGTTACAGCATTAGTGACAGGTAAAGAAATCAAATAAGATGTCACAAGAACAAATGCTGGTGACTTCCCTCAAAACAAGATCCAGAAACATGAAGGATTTGGGCTAAAATGAGATTGTTAAGTAGTTTAAGAGAGTGGAAATGAGGAGTAGATGGCTTAGGCACATAGCAAGAAATAGTATAAGGACCGGGGAAAAAGACCAAGAAGTTCAATGTGAGCTTTACAAGATTTCAATAGATATATGGCCCATCAATGGCATTGAATTTAAGGAGGGAAAAATCAAGCAATAGATATGCAATAACCTAAAAGAATCCTTTTTTCCTTTAACTTGAGCAAAATTGCCTTGGAAACTTCAGAAGCAATGTTTGGAGGCTGGTATTACCTTCAGGCTAATGGTGGCTCCATCTATTTCTTGTTCTTCTGAATCTTCCTAGGAAGCAAATCTACACTGTGGCTCTCTGTGACCTGCATGCAGACCTTTGAATCACTCTTCAGACCATGGAGGAGTAGATAATCACCAAGGACAGTGAGCAGTTTCTTTCTTCTTCAATTTTACTTCTCAGGACCTCTGGTGGCATATTGCCTAAGACATTTGACTGCTAACCAGAAGGCTGTCAGTTCAAACCCACCAGCCATTCCTCGGAAGGAAGATTGGGCAATCTACTTCTGTAGTGATACTGCCTCGGAAACCCAAGATGGGTTGCTATGAGTCGAATTGACTTGATGACAATGAGTTTGGTTTTATATGATTCTCTAATTTATGCAAGAAGACCTTTAAAAATCATTAAAATATTTCAGTAATCCAGTGGTCACTTAAAGTGGTTGTCAAGAAAAATGACCATAAAAGACATGGCATATCTTTTAGCTATATGATGAAACTTCAAGGGATTGGTATAATTGAAAAGTATAATGAGACCTCCACCTCCTCAAGGATTTTGTTTCAGGTTGAACAAAAATTATTTTATGCAAATATTTTATAACTACACAAATATCTTCAGAAAAATTATAGAATCATCATGATAAAGAGACATTTTATCATATATGTAAGATGCATGACATGTAAGAGAGGTAAGGTGGAGGGATTGGGTAACAATAAGTTGTGTCAATAATTAGGCAATTTCAGCACTGACCTTGGATAAGCCCATGGTTTTGAAGCACCTTGAAACTACAAAAAGTACTGGCGGCTCTGTCAAATGAATGACCAGCATGTGAAAGGTCAAGAGATCTTATATTGTGGTTTGGTGGGCCTACATATTACAGAAAATTAATGATTGTGAAAATTCATTATTATTTAAGTTAAATAGAGCACAATCTCATGAATATCGATTCATTAAAATGCAGAATGATTACTTCAGTTTCTGGTTTACCCGATGCTGGCACAGAAATAATCAATATACATTCCATGATTATATCCAACATGTGCGAGGAATTGCAACTAGGATTTGAAGCATTTTGAATGTTGAGAATCTCTTTTGTAGAGTCTTTATGAAATACTAAACTTTCTTATGTTATTTGTAAGTAACAGAATGGCTATTCAAAAGAAAATCTGAATGAGAACACTATAGTTTTCACTGACAATGATCTACTACATTGAGGTCTACATGTTGGGGAACATGCAACATGAATCTGAAGTACATTTACACTACTCCTGAAATCTCCAAGTATTTACATATTTTCAGCATATGGGAATTCTAGTTATGTGGATGGATAATATTTGTACTATAAAGGGAAGAAATGTCAAGCATTTTTAACATATAGGTCTCCATCATATATCATTCAATTGCTCTTTCAAAGTAACTAAATTTCTGCTGGCCTATCAAAAGTCCACTACTCCATTATTGGCATAACCACAAACTTTTTCAGGGTGTCTATAGCATAGTGCCTAAGGCACTTGACTGCTAACCAGAAGTCTGGCTGTCCAAACCCACCAGCCACTCCTTGGAAGGAAGGTTGAGCAATCTACTTCTGTAGTGATACCGCTTCAGAAACCCAAGGAGGGGTCGCTATGAGTTGGGTTCGACTCGAGGGCACATAACAACAACAACATGTGCCCAGACAGAAATGCAAATCTCTCAGTTTTCCCTGGGGCTGCAGTGATAGGTAACATAATTTTAGCTAATGAGATATACGTGGAAATCTATGGGAAAGGAATCCATTCTTAATTTAAAAAAAAAAAAAAAGTCTCTAAAAAAAACCACTACATCATTTCACCTCTTTCCCTTCTGCCTATATGAAATGTGATTTTGAAGCCAGCAATTGTAATATAACCACTGAGCTTCCTTGGTCATCAGAGTCTCTACACTGTAAGAATGGCAGAACTGAAAACTGGAAAGATGCCAGTTCCCTATTGGCATTTGAGGGGTCTCATTAACAACCCTTAACTTCCTGCCACTGGGATTCTTTTTGTTATAAAAATAAATCCCTCACTGCTTAAACCAAATTCTTCAAGTTTGTGGTTTCTTATAACTGAACACACTCAGATCTGATAGCACAAGAAGATCAGTTTTATAAATCAAAGCTGTCCTATTGTGGATGTGGTTTATATGTTATAGGTTCAAAATCTGTTAAGGAGTTGATTGTTGTAAGGCTGGGGACCCACTTATAAATTCTCCTGGACACTATTAAGTTTTAAGATTGACACAACTATGTTTTAAAATGTTAAAAGAAGAAATCCACAGTACAGTTTATTTAGAAGCAGGAAGGTAGAATTTAAATTGTTAGATACAAAAAAATTTCTATTTATTGTAACTGATGCATTCATAAGGAACCTTGGTGGTACAGTGGTTAAAGTGCATGGCTGCAAACTGAAAGTTTGGCAGTTTCAACATACCAGCCACTCTGGTATGCAGGAAAAATATATGGCAGTCTGTTTTCGTAAAGATATACAGCCTTGGAAGTCCTATGGGGCAGTTCTACTCTGTCCTATAGGGTTTCTATGAGTTGGAATCAACTCAATGACAGTGGCTTTTTGATTTGAATGCATTTATGAGGAATAGCTTTGGAATAAAGAACTGTAAGTATAAAGAGAAAAACAATAAATTTCTTGTTGTGATCCATTCCAAGTTGAATTTTATTTATTCAGTGGACTCTGAAAAGGAAAGCATATGATGAAGTGGGATAAGAGGCTCTAATGTCACAATATCAAAGAATAGGTGAAATTAAAATTATAACGGACTCTTTCAGAGGCTTATGTTTCTGGTGTGAACATAGATATTTATATGTGTTTTCTTTAACAAAATACAGGAAAGCCTTTGGAATTATTTTAAAGGCCAGGTGACACAGAAATCTCATCCAGGTTGTCATTGATTCAGTGTTGTAGTTGTTGTTGTTATGGGCCGTCGAGTCGGACCCGACTCATAGTGACCCCTCCTTGGGTTTCCAAGGCGGTAACACTATGGAAGTAGATTGCCCAACCTTCCTTCCGAGGAGTTGCTGGTAGGTTTGAACCGCCAGCCTTTTGGTTTAGCAGTCAAGTGCCTTAAGCACTACGCTACCAGAGATACCATTCATTCAATAAGGTATGAAAAGCTCAATCAATAGTCTGGTGCAAAGACATCATCAGTGATTATGCATAATAAATATTTAAAGGAATTGAAAGTTATACCTGAAAGTGGTTGAAAGCTCAATAAATTT
>NW_006922548.1:267260-268051 GCF_000298275.1 Orycteropus afer afer
TACTTCCGTAGTGATACTGCCTCGGAAACCCAAGGAGGGGTCGCTATGAGTCGGGGCCGACTCAACGGCAAACAACAACAACAACAACAACATCTTATATGACACACATATGTATATGAACAGACAAACTTATGGTGAATTTACAGTGCCTATAAAAAGGTGGTCTACAAAGCATAGGTGTTTGAGTGTAATTTGAATGATGTCCACTAATGAGTACTGTCGTTGAATTAGCCAAAGATGGCTTTTAAGGGAATTTGCACATTTTCAGTTTGAATGCTTTTTGACCAATTAATTAATATAAAGTATGTGGGATCCTACTTGGAAACTTAAATTTTTTAATAGGATTCTTTTAATTCTTTGAGAATTCTTCATGTGAAACAAGTATTAATAAGTTTAAAGGAATCCTATTGCTGAAGATTATAGCCTTCAGTATGGATTACATTTCAATATGAAGAAAAGAAAAATTCTCACAACTGGACCAGTAAGTACCTTCATGATAAATGGGGAAAATACTGAAGTTGCCAAGGATTTAATTATGCTTGGACCCACAATAAACACCCATGGAAGCAGCAGTCAGGAAATTAAAGGACCACTTCATTGGGTAACTCTGCTAAAAGATCTCTTTAAAGTGTTAAAATGTAAAGATTTCACCTTGAGGACTAATGTGCATCTGACCTAAGCCATGGTATTTTCAATTGCCTAATATGCAGATGAGGAAGGTTGGGCAATCCTACTTCCGTAGTGATACTGCCTCGGAAACCCAAGGAGGGGTCGCTATGAGTCGGGTTTGA
>NW_006922548.1:269981-271411 GCF_000298275.1 Orycteropus afer afer
ATTGCCCCATCTTCCTTCCAGGGAGTGGCTGGTGGGTTTGAACCGCCAGCCTTCTGGTTAGCAGTCAAGTGCCTTAGCCACTATGCTACCAGAGCTCCCAGTGATATATATATATGTATGTATATATATATAGACACACACACACACACACACACACACCAAACTCACTGCCATTGAGCCTGTCCTGACTCATAGAGACCCCTTCTTGGGTTTCTGAAGCAGTATCTCTACGGAAGTTGATTGCCCAATCTTCCTCCCAAGGAGTGGCTGGTGGGTTTGAACCACCAGCCTTCAGGTTAGCAGTCAAATGCCTTAGGCACTAGGCCACCAGAGCTTCCATATGATGGTTATATATAATGGTTTTACATATATATAAATAAATAATTATTCATATATATGTATATAATGATTTACTTAACATAAATAATATAAATTTGTACTGAGAATTCATATCTCCAGTCAGATAGGTGTTCAAGTTAAAATTGTCCCAATTATTGGAGAAATAGGTCCATAATTTGCAGGAATTTTATTCATTGCTTGAGTTCTCTTAAAAAGGCAGCAGATTCCAAGATAGGGCAAAGAATTATAAATTTTCTTAAGACTATACCCAAATAAGTTATTTTTTTTTCTTAATATCACAAGAATTGGATGAGTACTATGATTA
This sequence comes from Orycteropus afer afer, assembly GCF_000298275.1. Lineage (NCBI taxonomy): Eukaryota > Metazoa > Chordata > Mammalia > Tubulidentata > Orycteropodidae > Orycteropus > Orycteropus afer. The sequence continues at coordinate 270,646 of NW_006922548.1, forward strand.
TAAAATTATATTCCCCACTCTTGGATGAAACAAATCACTTTTACATGGGAACTTGTTTTCGATAATTATGGATTTTTTAATCAAAAGTTTTATGAAACCTTTACGTGAAAGTTTCCAACAAAAATAAAATCTTTTTGAAGGTGATCACACATAATTTCTTTCTAAAAGGTTTAATTGAAGAGAACTTCTGGAACTATCTAACCTTAAGTCCCCATTTTTTTGTGCATTTGTACCAACTTTGGGCACACTGTTTAAGGTGTCCTTTACAGAAAGTGCACCTGATAAAAGTTAAATAATTGGCTTTGCATAATTGCAAGAGCTATTATCCTTAATTTGCTGCCACATTTATGCGAAACAGTTGTGATATGTTAAATCATTTATTTTCAAGTTGAGAGAATCTAGAATACGGTATCTATTTCCCTTATTCAAGGGGATAATCTAAAGGGATTGACGACTACTTGCAATTCAGAGATCATATCTCTGGTTAGCTATGTGTGCAAGTAAGAATACTCTCCCTATCTTGGTGTGTAAGCCTGTCAGTTACAGAGAAAACTTTTTCTGAGTGAGCCTTATAAAGGAAAGGGAGCACATGCAGGGGCAAAGTTCTGTAAGGTTACATAGTACCACATCAAGGGAGATGGTTTTTAATTTAGCGGCATGGAGTAACTTGAAAAGAAAAGGGTCAATGAAAATTGTAAAGGTCCCTCTCAAGGGGCTGGTGCCTTTTGTGTGAACCATAGGACATTTATGGGGGAGGACACTAGTT
>NW_006922548.1:272467-273430 GCF_000298275.1 Orycteropus afer afer
CAATACTATGTGCTGTTCTGTTGACTTGGACTCATAGCAACCCTATATTATACAGTAGAACTTCCCTGTAGGGTTTCTTAGGCTATAATCTTGAAGGAGACACAATGTTGAAAACCCAAGGAGAGGTCACTATGAGTTGGAACTGACTTGATGGCAGTGAGTTTGGTTTGTTTGGTTCACAAAATAAAAAGAAGGAAAAAACAGTGTAGTTACAGAACTTCTAAATGGTGAGGAAGTCAACAGAGTTGCAAGATAAAACGGAATGTTCCAAACTCAGGGAGACAACTATAAATCACAGGTAAGCCTCAAAGAAAAATTATAAACCTTCACATCACAATAAAAAAGAGGACAAGCACAGATATTTAGCAAATACTACAACAACAGCAATGAAGGAAATGATAATACGATTCATAAAAAAAATGAGCTCAGCACAGATAATTATATGGAACAAATAAATCAGTAACATCACGAAAAAACACAACAAAATGACAGCAAAAAATTCATACTTGTAGATAAATATACTGAATGTAAATGAATCAAATGCACCACTCAAGAGATGGAGAGTTGCAGACTGGATAAGAAAACAAAACCCATTGTGGTAGTTAAGGTTGTGTGTCAACTTGGCTGGGTCTGGTTCAGTGGCTGGGAAGCTGGTGGTAGTTATTCCCCATGATGAGACTGGCAATCAGCTCCACGGTGGGATATACCACAAACAGCTGAGTAGCTGTTTTAGGAACGTGATCTGCTTCCCATATATAAGAAACAGCTTTGGGAATGGTCTCTAAACTTTTGCCATGCTTGAACCCTGCAGATAGCCAAGTCCTTGTTCAGCAGTGTGCCATGCCCTGCCGATCTTGGGACTTCATCTGGAATTGAATTAGTGGCCTGCCATGTTGTTTGGTAACATTGGGTCTGTGCCTTCTTACTTGTCAACCTTGGGCTTCTCAGCCTCAGCAACCAGCA
>NW_006922548.1:274355-276475 GCF_000298275.1 Orycteropus afer afer
AATGAAATAAAAAAATTCCTTAATCAAATGAGAATGAAAACACAACATACCAAAATCATTGAGATACAGAAAAAGCATTGATTAGAAGCCATTTATAATAATAAATGCACAAATCAAAAAAGAAGAAAGAGTCAAAATCAATACCTTAAACCAATATCTCCAACAATTAGAAAAAGAACAGCAAACAAAGCCTAAATTCACCAGAAGAAAGGAAATAATAAAGATTTGAGCAGAAATCAATGGAACACAAAATAAAAAGACAATAGAAAAAAACAAGACTAGAAGTTGGTTTTTGAAAAGATGAATAAAATTGACAAACCATTGGCAAATCTAATAAAGGAAAAGAGGGAAAGAATACAAATAACATGAATAAGAAATGAAATAGGTGACATCATAACAGAACCAACTGAAATTTAAAAAGATAACAGCAGGATACTATGAAGCAATGTACTTAAACAAATTTGAAAATCTAGAAGAAATGGACAGATTTGCAGAAACACACTACGTATCTACAGTAACACAGACTGAGGTGAAAAAGTTGAAAAGACCCAAAACAAAAGAAGAACTTGAACAGGTTATAAAAAAAATTATCAACAAAAATAGTCTTGACCCAGATGGTTTCACTGAAGAATTCTACCAAATGTTCAGAGAAGAACTGACACCAATCTTACTCAAACTATTCCAAAACAAAGAAAAGGATGGAATCCTCCCAAATTCATTTTATGAAGTAAGCATAAACTTGATAGCAAAACCAGGAAAAGCCATCACTCAAAAGGAAAACTACAAATCAATATCACTCATGAATATAGATGCAAAACCTTCAATAAAATTCTAGCCAATAGACTCCAACAACATATCAAAAAATAACACATTATGACCAAGTGGCGTTCATATCAGGTATTCAAGGAGGGTTCAAAATTAGAAAAACAATCAACATCATCCATCACATAAGTAAAACAAAGGAAAAGAACCACATGATCATATCAATCGATGCAGAAAAGGCATCCAATAAAATCCAACACCCATTCTCCTGATAAAAACTCTCAGCAAAATAGGAATAGAAGGGACATTAATCAACATAATAAAGGACATAGATGCAAAACCAACAGCCAACATTATTCTCATTGGAGAGAGACTGAAACCATTCCCCTTGCCAACAGGAACCAGACAAGGATGCCCTCTGTCATCACTTCTATTCAACAATGTATTGGAAGTCCTAGCCAGAGCAATAAGGAAAGAAAGGGAAATCAAAGGCATCCAAATTGATAAGGAAGAAGTCAAACTATCCCTATTTGCTGCTGATAAGATCCTATACCTAGAAAACCCAAGACACTCATCAAAAAAACTACTGGAACTAATTGAGAGATTTAACACAGTGGCAGCATACAAGATCAACATACTAAAATCAGTTGGATTCCCCTACATCAACAAAGAGATTGCTGAAAAAGATATAAGGAAATCTATACCATTTAAAATAGCTACCAAAAATCAACCAATCAATTAATAACACACTTGGGAATAAATCTTACCAGGGACACAAGACCTGTACAAAGGAAACTACAAAACACTACTTCAAGAAACCATAAAAGATCTACATAAATGGAAGAACATACCATGCTCATGGATAGGAGGATTGAACATTGTGAAAATGTTAGTTCTACTCAAAGCAATCTATATATTCAATGCAATCTCAATCCAGATACCATCAACATTTTTTAAGGATATGGAAAAACCAATCACTACCTTTATGTGGACAGGAAAGAGACCTTGGATAAGCAAAGCACTATTGAAGAAGAACAACAAAGAAAGAGGTCTCACACACCTGGATCTTAAAATCTACTATACAGCCACAGTAGTAAAAACTGCCTGGTATTCATAAATAGACTATCTAGCATAACCCAAAATGCACAAACAACAGAAGAGAAACTTGATGAATAGGGCCTTCTAAAAATTAAATTTGTATGTGCTTCCAAAGACTTCTCCAAAAGACTCAAAAGAGAACCTACAGATTGGGAAAAAAAAATCTTTGGCAATGACATATCTGACAAGGGACTTATCTCTAGAATTTATAGAAAACTCCAACACCTCAATAACAAAAAGACAAATAGTCCAATTTAAAA
>NW_006922548.1:277925-279288 GCF_000298275.1 Orycteropus afer afer
ACCACTGTCAACCACTTGGAGGGGGATCTATGTAGAAGATCCTAGATAGAGTGGGAGAACAATGTGGAACAAAACTCAAAATCATTAAAAAAAAAAAAAAAAAAGGACCAGGTTTTCTGGTCTGAAAGACCCTGATGGAACCACTGAGACTATGGCCCCTTAGCTGTCCTTCAGGTCTGGAAATGAACCCACTTCTGTGCCTTCCAGCCAAACAAAAGACAGGCATATGAAGTGAACATTTACATAGGTAGATACACTCCTTGGAGATAATAATCATGGGAGAATAGAAGGGCTGTTTACGCACAGGGAGACAGCCCAGGGGGCAGGAGTGCATGGAGGGAAGGACACAGGGAAGAATTAACTATGGGGAGGAAGTGAGAGGAGAGCTGCTGCATTGTGGTAAATTGTAGTCAACGTCCTGAGACAAAGGGTATGTGAGATGCTGTATAGAAAGCGATTTTGCTTTGTAAACTTTCACCCAAATCACACACACACACAAACACTCACAAACCTGACTGGTATTTGTCCAAGGACAGACACATAGACCAATGGAATAGAATTGAGAACTCAGAAATAGATCCATCGACCTATTGTCAGCTGATCTTGGACAAAGGGCTAAAATACATTAAATGGGGAAGAGATTGTCTGTATAGCAAATGGCACTGGCAAAACTGGATATCCATTTGCAGAAAAATAAAACAAGATCTGTACCTCCCACTGTACACAAAAACTAACTCCAGATAGATCAAAGAGTTAAATGTGAAACCGAAAACTATAAAGTTCCTCAAGGAAAAAATAGGAGCAAATTTAGGGGCCCTAATTTATGGTATAAATAGACTAGCAATCATAACCCAAAATTCACAAAGAGCAGATGATAATCTAGATGAATGCAACCTTCTAAAAATTAAAATTATGTGCTTCCAAAGACTTCTCCAAAAGAGTCAAAAGAGAACCTACGGATTGGGAAAAAGTCTCTGGCAATGACACATCTGACAAGGGAGTTATCTCTAAAGTTTACAGAAAATCCCAACACCTCAACAACAAAAAGATGAATAATCCAATTAAATAAGGGCAGAAGAGATGAATAGACACTTCACCAAAGAGGATATTCAGGAGGCCAACAAACACGTGGAGAAATGTTCACGATCATTAGCCATTGTTGTGTTCTTGTTATGTGCCGTCGAGTCAGACCTGACTCATAGCGACCCCTCCTTGGGTTTCTGAAGCAGTATCATTACGGAAGTACATTGCCCAACCTTCCTTCAGAGGAGTGGCTGGTGGGTTTGAACCACCAGCCTTCGAGTTAGTGGTCAAGTGCTTTAGGCACTACACTACCAGAGCTCCCAATTAGCCATTAGAGAGA
>NW_006922548.1:279608-282166 GCF_000298275.1 Orycteropus afer afer
TTCCTTCCGAGGAGTGGCTGGTGGGTTTGAACCGCCAGCCGTCTGGTTAGCAGGCAAGTGTCTTAGCCACTATGCTACCAGAGCTCCCAAGTTGGAATTAGAAATACCATTTGACCCTATGTATATATTCTAAAGAAGTGAGAGCCAGGACAAAAACAGACATATGGACACCCATGTTCATCACAACAATATTTACAATAGCCAAAAGATGGAAACAACCTCGGTGTCCATTAACTGAAGAATAGATAACCAAACTGTGGTATATACAGACAATGGCATACTGTACAACCTTAAAGGAAATATAGAATCTGCAAAATACTGCATAACATGGAAGAATTTGGAGGACATTATGCTGACTGAAATAAATCAATCACAGAAGGACAAATACTGTATTAGTCTGTTATTGTAAAAAAGTCAAGGAAAAGTTTCTATATGGAAGGAAATTTTCTTTGTTGGTTACCAGGGTTGGGAGGGAAGAGGAGGGAACACTGTTAGATAGGTAGAGACAAGTATTCATTTGGGTGATGAGAAAGGCAATCTACCAAATGTGAGTGATCAATGCAGTGGCATTTAGGAAGAGGAAGACATAGAGAGGTACATAGGAGGTACAGACAATAAAGATGAACACTTGCACACACAGTACTGCATCATTGTCAATGAAGGTAAACATGAATATATGGATGGATAGATGGGTGGACAGGCTGAACTATTAGCTCTGTCTATGCATGGGGGAGTGTGTCCAAGACAATGTATAGGGTTTGCAGACAATGTTTCTACAAGTGTACTGCTATGTTCTGTAAGAATCCCCAGGTATATAGTAGAGGTGACAAGGGACAAGGTTGTAGTTGCTTCTTGGTCACAGCCAGCTACCCAGGGAGAGTGAATTCTTAGGCCTGTGGGCTCGGGACCATAGTTGTAGGGGACATCAATGTCAATTGGCATAACATACTACACAGAACATTGTTCCACATCCTACTTTGGCAAGTAGCAACTGGGATCTTAAAAGCTTGTAATCAGCCATTTAGATGCAGTAATGGGTCTCTCCTCATCCAGAGCAAAGAATAATTAAGAAAACCAAAGATACATGGAAACAATTAGTCTAAGGGACTTGTACACCATACAGTCCTCAGCCTACATGTCTAGGAGACCAGACTGGCTACCACTGTCATTCACTTGGAGGGGGAATCTATGTAGGAGATCCTGGATTGAGTGGGAGAACAAAATGGAATAAAACTCAAAATTATTTAAAAAAAAAAGAAGAAAAAGGACCAGGCTTGGTGGTCTTATAGAGAGACAAATGGAACCCCTGAGACTATGGCCCTATCTGCTCTTCAGATTGGGAATTGAACCCAATCCTGTGGCTTCCAGCCAAACAAAAGACAGGCAAATTAGGTGAATATTTACATTAGGTAGATACACTCCTTGGAAAGATCAATCATGGGAGAATAGAAGGGCTGTGTATGCACAGGGAGACAGCTAGGGGGACAGGAATGCATGGGAGAAGAAGGACATAGGGAAGAGGTAACTGTGGGGAGGAAGTGGGAAGAAAGCTGTTGCATAGTGGGAAATTGCCGTCAATGTCATGAAACAAAGTATATGTGAACTGCTGTGTGGAAAATGAATTTGCTCTGTAAACTTTCACCCAAATAACAATAAAAATTAAAAACAACAACAACAAAAAAAGGCTATGAAAATATCTGTAAAACAATTATTGAATATTCAGGGCAACATGCAGTTTAGCAATAAATGATGAAATTTCTGATGTCATCCTTCCAGAAAGAGCCAGAATAAACTAAAAAATACTAAACATGCAAGTAAATGGGTGGTGGTGGGGGAATGGCAGACCATAAAGGAAAAGAGTGGATTCCAGATTTAGTAATTGAAGTCACATCTTGCATATATTATACATTTACAAATTTGTACATAATAAGAAAAGCTATTCCATGAAAACTTTAAAAAATAAGGGAAAAAATTGGATAGCATATTAGCTAGCAAAATTATAAAGATATTACATAGTGATTAACAATCCAAGCAAGGAAATCACAGTTAGATAACATTTTCATGGAATAGATAGTTATGTGCTTCAGATAATGACCAGTCTCCAAAATTGGTTACTTTTTTTTCTGTGTTCTCATAATCTGTGTCCCCAGCCACTGTACAGAAAATGACTAATGCCAAAAACCCAATTAGTTCACAGGAAATATCATAGCAAAAGAAAAATAAAACAAAACAAAAAAGCTTTTTCTAAATATCGTATCATTCTGTCTAAATATATGGTTGAATCTAAGAAAGCTCTAAGAAACTGACACTTTGAAAAGAATGTTAATTGATGACACTGATTTATTTTCACGGAGACTTTTAAGAGTTTTGCAGGCCTCAGATGTTTCCTTCTTTTAACAAGTTATTACTTACTGTAGCACACAAAATGGTAATACATATGGCAGGTCAGGTTAAACTCTTGTCCATTGTCTTTACAGTTCACAGGAAAATCTAGATTTGCAAGGTGGAAAGCATATATAATTGGGGTGGGAGGGTGTCCTCAAAAAAAAAAAAAAAAA
>NW_006922548.1:282715-285737 GCF_000298275.1 Orycteropus afer afer
CTTTGTCTCACCTACTTTGGTCATGTTGTCAGAAGGGACCATTCCTTGGAGAAGGATGTCATGCTTGGTAAGGTGGAGGGTCAACGAAAGAGGGGAAGGCCTTCAACTAGATGGATTGACACAGTGGCTGAGACAACAGGCTCAAGTATAGCAAGGATCATGGAGTTGGCGCAAGATCGGAAGGTGTTTCGTTTTGCTGTGCATGGGGTCGCTATGAGTCGGAAATGACCCAATGGCACCTAACAACAACAGGCATTAGGAATATACTGGGATGACTGGCAATTACATAAGTGAAAATGAATGAAAACCATACAAGTATATCCCACTAACCTCAAACTAAGTGTATCTCCAAATAAAATTTTTCTTAAACAGATACCAAAAATGAGTAAGAACACTTCACCCTTTCCTGGCTTGAGAAATATGTTGAATGAGAAGTCAGAATGGTAGCAAATAGTGGTTTTGGCTGATTGTGGTTTTTGTAAAGTAAGCAAAACAAAACAATACAAAAACATATAACCCTGTGAACAAATGCTAGGACTACTGTGGATTATAATAAATTACGGATAACGTTGTGAAGAATGGGGATTCCAAAACACTTAATTGTGCATACTGTTGTATATCTTATATTTAGATTCATTCTCTTCCCCAGGGAAGGCTGTAATTGTATGCTCAGCAATTGGCCTTTAAACACTTTTGCAGAAACTGTCTTCCACAATGTGCATGACTTTCTACATTCCTTGACCAGCTAGCGCTTCAAGGAAAATTTCCCTGTGCTTTAGAAAAGAAACAAACAGCAATACGTAGAAAATATTTGTCTGTCAATCTTCTCAGGGATTTCTCTTTTTAGTTAATAAAGGCTATGGTCAACTGTTTGTTTAGCATCTTTTCCAAGCTAATTTTTGGAAAATGTTTGTTCCAATTCTATTATGTCTCCAGTCAGTGACATGAGAGATTTCACCAAAGGGCATTCTAGCTCTTTGAATCTACCAGCAGAGTGCAGCCACTTTTGGAAGAGGATCAAAATTGCTTCAAAGATCTGCTCCCATCTCTGAGGGCATCACCAGTTCAACCCAACTGTGCACACTGTGTAATCCCAAATCCTTGGAGGAAAAGTGCTCACTATCCACCCAGTACAAGACAGCCATTCTAGAAACATGGGACACTGACTGTTGTTGTCAGGTGCTGTTGAGTCAGCTCCAACCATAGAGACTCTATGCACAACAGAACAAAACACTGCCCAGTCCTGTGACAGCCTAGCCTCACAATCTTTACCAGAGCCCAACATTGCAGCCACTGTGTCAATCCATCTCCTTGAGGGCCTTCTCCTCTTTCTTTGACTCTCCACTTTACTAAGCATGATATCTTTCTCCAGGGAATGGTCCCTTCTGACAATGTGACCAAAGGAGGTCAGAATGCTTCCAAGGAGCATTCTGGCTGCACTTCTTCTCAGACAGATTTGTTAGTTCTTCTGGCAGTCTATGGTACATTCAGTATTCTTTGTCAACACCACAACTCAAAAGCATCAACTCTTCTTTGGTCTCCCTTATTCATTGTCCAGCTTTCACATCCATATGAGGTGATTAAAAATACCATGGCTTGGGTTAGGCATACCTTAGTCTTCAAAAAGACATCACTGCTCTTCAGCACTTTAAAGAGGTTTTTTTTTTGTTGTTTGTTTTTTTGTTTTCCCAGAAGATTTGCCCAGTGCAATACTTTGTCTGATTTCTTGACTGCTGCTTCCATGGGTGTTGATTGGACCCAAGCAACATGAAATCTCTGACAACTTCAATCTTTACTCCCTTTATTATCATGCTGCTTATTGATCAGGTTATGAGGATTTTTGTTTTCTTTATGTTGAGGTTTAAGCCATACTGCAGACTGTAGTATTTAATTTTCATCAGTAAGTGTTTCAAGTCATCTTTACTTTTGCCAAGTAAGTTTGTGTTGTCTGCATAACGCAGGCTGTTAATGAGTCTTCCTCCAATCCTGATGCCACTCTCTTCGTCATATAGTCCAGCTTCTCAGATTATTTGCTCAGCATACAGTTTGAATAAGTATGGTGAAAGGATACAACCCTGATGCACTCCCTTCCTGATTTTAAATCATATCATATCCCCTTGTTCTACTTGAATGACAGCCTCCTGTTCTATGTGCAGGTTCCTCATGAGCACAACTAAGTGTTCTTGAATTCCCATTCTTCTCAATGTCAGCCAAAATTTGTCGTGATCCACAAAATTGGATGCTTTTGCATAGTCAATAAAACACAAGTAAACTTCTTCCTGGTTTTCTTTGCTTTGAACCAAAATCCATCGGACATCAGCAATGATATCCCTTCTTCCACATCCTCTTCTGAATCCAGGTTGCATTTCTGGAAGTTCTCTGTCAATATACTCCTGCAAGCATTTTTGAATTATCTTCAGTAAGATTTTACTTGTGTGTGATATCAGTGATATTGCTCGATAATTTCCACATTCTGTGGGATAACCTTTCTTTGGAATGGGTACAAATATGGATCTCTTCCAGTCAGTTGGCCAGATAGCTGTCTTCCAAATTTCTTGGGATAGACAAATGAGTGCCTCCCGCATGGCAACCATTTGTTGAAACATCTCAATGAGTATTCCATCAATTCCTGGAGCCTTGTTTTTTGCCCATTTCTTCAGTGCAGCTTCAACTTCTTCCTTCATTACCATTGGTTCTGGATCATATGCCACCTCCTGACATGGATGGACATTGACCAATTCTTTTTGGTACAGTGACTCTGTGTATTCCTTCATCTGCTTTTGATGTTTTCTGCATCATTCAATATTTTGCCCAGAGAATCTTTCACTATTGCCAGTCGAGGCTTGAACATTTTCTTCAGTTCTTTCAGCTTGAGAAAATCCTTTTGGTTTTCTAACTCCAGGTCTTCATACATTTCATTAAAATAATTGACTTTGCCTTCTTGAGCTGCTCTTTGAAATCTTCTTTTCAGCTCTTTTATCTTGTCATTTCTTCCATTTGCTTTATTTGCTCTCCATTTAAG